>NC_135232.1:757054270-757256770 GCF_051348905.1 Ranitomeya variabilis
AGGGAGTCCATGAACAGAACTCACCGAAGTACCATTCATAACCACAGGAGGGAGCTCGAGAACAGAATTCACAACAGTACCCCCCCTTGAGGATGGGTCACCGAACCCTCACCAGAGCCTCCAGGCCGCTCCGGACGAGCCAAATGAAAGGCACGAACAAGATCGGCAGCATGAACATCAGAGGCAACTACCCAGGAATTATCCTCCTGACCATAACCTTTCCACTTGACTAGGTACTGAAGTTTCCGTCTCAAAATACGAGAATCCAAAATCTTCTCCACCACATACTCCAACTCCCCCTCAACCAACACCGGGGCAGGAGGATCAATGGAGGGAACCATAGGAGCCACAAATCTCCGCAACAACGACCTATGGAACACATTATGGATGGCGAAAGAAGCTGGAAGGTCCAAACGAAATTACACAGGATTAATAATTTCAGAAATCTTATAAGGACCAATGAAACGAGGCTTAAACTTAGGAGACGAAACCTTCATAGGAACAAAACGAGACGACAACCAAACCAAATCCCCAACACGAAGTCGGGGACCAACACAGCGACGGCGGTTAGCGAAACGTTGAGCCTTCTCCTGGGACAATGTCAAATTGTCCACTACGTGAGTCCAAATTTGCTGCAACCTGTCCACCACGGAATCCACACCAGGACAGTCCGAAGGCTCAACCTGCCCTGAAGAAAAACGAGGGTGGAAACCAGAATTACAGAAAAAAGGCGAAACCAAAGTGGCCGAGCTGGCCCGATTATTAAGGGCGAACTCAGCCAAAGGCAAGAAGGACACCCAATCGTCCTGATCAGCAGAAACAAAACATCTCAGATATGTTTCCAAAGTCTGATTGGTTCGTTCGGTTTGGCCATTTGTCTGAGGATGGAAAGCTGAAGAAAAAGACAAATCAATGCCCATCTTAGCACAAAAGGACCGCCAAAATCTTGAAACAAACTGGGAACCTCTGTCCGACACGATGTTCTCCGGAATGCCATGTAAACGAACCACATGCTGGAAAAACAATGGAACCAAATCAGAGGAGGAAGGCAATTTAGGCAAAGGTACCAAATGGACCATCTTAGAGAAGCGATCACACACCACCCAGATAACTGACATCCTCTGAGAGACAGGGAGATCCAAAATAAAATCCATGGAAATATGCGTCCAGGGCCTTTTCGGGACCGGCAAGGGCAAAAGCAACCCACTGGCACGAGAACAGCAGGGCTTAGCCCGAGCAAAAGTCCCACAGGACTGCACAAAAGAACGCACATCCCATGACAAGGAAGGCCACCAAAAGGATCTAGCCACCAAATCTCTGGTACCAAAGATTCCAGGATGACCAGCCAACACCGAACAATGAACCTCAGAGATAACTCTACTAGTCCATCTATCAGGGACAAACAGCTTCTCCGCTGGGCAACGGTCAGGTCTATCAGCCTGAAACTCCTGCAGCACCCGCCGCAAATCAGGGGAGATGGCAGACAAAATTACCCCCTCTTTGAGAATACCAGCCGGCTCAGGAACTCCCGGAGAATCAGGCACAAAACTCCTTGAAAGGGCATCAGCCTTCACATTCTTAGAACCCGGAAGGTACGAAACCACAAAATTGAAGCGGGAGAAAAACAGCGACCATCGAGCCTGTCTAGGATTCAACCGCTTGGCAGACTCAAGATAAGTCAGATTCTTGTGATCCGTCAAGACCACCACGCGATGCTTGGCTCCTTCAAGCCAATGTCGCCACTCCTCAAGCGCCCACTTCATAGCCAACAACTCTCGATTACCCACATGATAATTGCGCTCAGCAGGCGAAAACTTTCTAGAAAAGAAAGCACATGGTTTCATCACAGAGCCATCAGAACCTCTTTGAGACAAAACAGCCCCTGCTCCAATCTCAGAAGCATCCACCTCGACCTGAAACGGGAGCGAAACATCTGGCTGACACAACACAGGGGCAGAAGAAAAACGACGCTTCAGCACCTGAAAAGCCTCAACGGCAGCAGAGGACCAATTGACCACATCAGCACCTTTCTTGGTCAAATCAGTCAATGGTTTAACAACACTAGAAAAATTAGCGATGAAGCGACGGTAAAAATTAGCAAAGCCCAGAAATTTCTGAAGGCTCTTCACAGAAGTAGGCTGAGTCCAATCATAAATGGCCTGAACTTTAACAGGGTCCATCTCGATAGTAAAAGAGGAAAAAATGAAGCCCAAAAATGAAACCTTCTGAACTCCAAAGAGCCATTTAGACCCCTTCACAAACAAGGAATGAGCACGAAGGACCTGGAACACCATTCTGACCTGCTTCACATGAGACTCCCAATCGTCCGAAAAGACCAAAATATCATCCAAATATATAATCATGAATCTATCCAGGTACTTTCGGAAGATGTCATGCATAAAGGACTGAAACACAGATGGAGCATTAGAAAGCCCGAATGGCATCACCAAGTACTCAAAATGGCCCTCGGGCGTATTAAATGCTGTTTTCCATTCATCGCCCTGTTTAATACGCACAAGGTTATACGCCCCTCGAAGATCTATCTTGGTGAACCAGCTAGCCCCCTTAATCCGAGCAAACAAATCAGACAGTAGCGGCAAAGGGTACTGAAATTTGACAGTGATTTTATTAAGAAGGCGGTAATCTATACAAGGTCTCAGAGAACCATCCTTCTTGGCCACAAAAAAGAACCCTGCTCCCAACGGTGACGACGACGGGCGAATATGCCCTTTCTCCAAGGACTCCTTTATATAACTCCACATTGCAGCGTGTTCTGGCACAGATAAATTGAACAGTCGGCCCTTCGGAAACTTACTACCAGGAATCAAATTAATAGCACAATCGCAATCCCTATGAGGAGGTAGGTCACTGGATTTGGGCTCATCAAATACATCCCGGTAATCTGACAAGAACTCAGGGACTTCAGAAGGATGGGAAGACGAAATAGACAACAATGGGACATCCCCATGTACCCCTTGACAACCCCAACTGGATACAGACATTGATTTCCAATCCAATACAGGATTATGGACCTGTAGCCATGGCAAACCCAAAATGACCACATCATGCAGATTATGCAACACCAAAAAGCGAATATCCTCCTGATGTGCAGGAGCCATGCACATGGTCAATTGAGTCCAGTACTCAGGCTTATTCTTGGCCAAAGGTGTAGCATCAATTCCTCTCAATGGAATAGGATACTGCAAGGGCTCCAAGAAAAAACCACAGCTCCTGGCAAACTCCAAGTCCATCAAATTCAGGGCAGCGCCTGAATCCACAAATGCCATAACAGAATAGGACGACAAAGAGCAAATCAGAGTAACGGACAAAATAAATTTTGGCTGTACAGTACCAATGGTGGCAGACCTAGCGAACCGTTTAGTGTGCTTAGGACAATCAGAGATAGCATGAGTGGAGTCACCACAGTAAAAATACAGCCCATTCTGACGTCTGTATTCTTGCCGTTCAGCTCTGGTCAAGGTCCTATCACATTGCATAGGCTCAGGCTTCTGCTCAGAAAACACCGCCAAATGGTGCACATTTTTGCGCTCACGTAAGCGTCGATCGATCTGAATGGCCAAGGACATAGACCCATTCAGACCAGCAGGCGTGGGGAATCCCACCATAACATCCTTAAGGGCTTCAGAAAGACCCTTTCTGAAAATTGCCGCCAGGGCACACTCATTCCACTGAGTAAGCACAGACCACTTTCTGAACTTCTGACAATATACCTCCGCTTCATCCTGACCCTGACACAAAGCCAGCAAAATTTTCTCTGCTTGATCCACTGAATCTGGTTCATCATAAAGCAATCCAAGCGTCAGAAAAAACGCATCTACATTACGCAATGCAGGATCTCCTGGCGCAAGGGAAAATGCCCAGTCTTGAGGGTCGCCACGTAGCAAAGAAATAATGATTTTTACTTGCTGAATGGGGTCACCAGAGGAGCGGGGTTTCAAAGCAAAAAACAGTCTACAATTATTTTTGAAATTCAGGAATTTAGATCTATCCCCAGAAAACAAATCAGGAATAGGAATTCTGGGTTCTAACATCGGGTTCTGAACTACATAATCTTGAATGCTTTGTACCCTTGCAGTGAGTTGATCCATACAAGAGGACAGACCTTGAATGTCCATATCTACACCTGTGTCCTGAACCACCCAAAGGTTAAGGGGAAAAGAAATACAAAACACACTGCAGAGAAAAAAAAAATGGTCTCAGAACTTCTCTTATCCCTCTATTGAGATGCATTAACACTTTGTGGGCCAGCTGTACTGTTATGTTTGGCTGGTGGTTAGGAGCACTAGAAATGACCAGATGAGCAAACTAGCAATACAGGACGAGCTCTGGGAAGTGGGAGCTCTGCTGACCGCTCGTCCTGTATTGCTAGTTTGCTCATCTGGTCATTTCTAGTGCTCCTAACCACCAGCCAAACATAACAGAGATGGCAGCATTCCAGGTAACCTCTGCTCCAGGCACTTTTATTACCTTCATTATATCCATTATATTCATTATTCTTAATATTTACAACTTACTAAGGAGTATATTTGTTATAATGCCTGTTACCATCTGAGCAAGTACCTGTATGTACTGGTGTATATCTGGCTATATATACACATAATTTTTCTGCACCATATATTTTCTTTTTGGTTGCATTTCTTGCATTCTATGCTGGATATACTTATATATATACACGTCATCCACTGCATTTGCAGTTATTATATGCACTTTAGCCAAAAATCGTTTTAGGCCATTTCCAGTTTAGTGTGTATGTATATATATTTTTTAGTTCTGTGGTTGGTGACAAATATCTATTCTTTCGTCTATATTACGCCATTACTCCAACATTTCAGGACTGTGTTTATAATATTGCTCTGTCTCCGTGTTGTCGTGCCGTTTTTTTGGTTTCTTTCCCCCCCCCTACCAATTGGTGTATTTTCTTTACAAATAAATTAATTATATTGATTATTTGGGCATTAGTTCGGTTTTTTGTTCTCTTTGTCTCTGTATTCCTTCCGAGTTGTCCATTATTATGTCCATTTCAGAGTACATATGATATTTAATATATATATATATATATATATATATATATATATATATATATATATATTCCTTTGATCTAATACCAATTATTTCACTGTAATTGAAATACTTATGTATTCTCTGCCTTGAGTACTGTATTTAGATACCATATATAGCTTGAAGGGCATCTGACAGCGGATACATCCTGCCTGCAGGGCCGGCTTTAGACAAAGTGGGGCCCTGGGCAAAAGTTTAAAATGGGGTCCCACGTGCTCACATAGTGCACCATCACACAGAAACATTTTGGTTGTATTTACATGCCCTGAGTTAAGGCCATTAAACAAGTGGGATCAACAATATTTAAGACGTACAACAGAGAAAAGAAAAGACTGGACTAATAATGGTATGCACACCAATGAATGAAAAATATATATAGCAAATTTTATTACACCTCAAGAAAGGACAAACATACAATAAAACCATTTAAAAAGGGTCTAAACATAAGACCTGTGAGTGACCAATACCCCAAAAAAATTATATTACATATAGATAGAAACAATAAACCAAAATATAGAATCAATAATATGTCTTGCCCATCCTCAAAATAACTGCAGAATAACCAAAGGATCCTGATGTATTTATATGCTAGAAGCAATATAATAATAAATGAGAGATTTAGCCAATAATGCACATGAAAGAGTGGACATGTATATGGTTTAACATAACCAATGTGCACGGCTAAGCTCCCATATAGATATAAACCAGAAACCTGGATCTGTATATGGACGACCCTGTTTAGGTGGTACACCTATACATCAAATAATAGTATATTCTGGGCACGCTAAAGTAATGCCGGTATAAAGAATAGCCACCAGACAATTGTGTCCAAGTATCACACCAATATCACCTAAACCTGGGGTGATATAAGAAGAAAGTTTGTAGATAAGCACTGGAACTAAAAAACCCAGACAAACAATCATATCTATTGCAGGAAGGAAAAAGCCCACATTACAATAAATGTAACAATGAAAAATATCACCGAGAGTATGGGCACAGTGATTGTAATAGAAGGTTCCATGATCCCGCAAGCTGGGCAAAAGAACAAGAAAATAAGTATACCTAGTATGGAAAAACCAGTGCCGAATGCTGGAGAAGCCAGCTAGCAACCAGGGGTCCAAGGAGAGGCAAGAAGAAAGGGGGTAGGGTGAAGGCCCCACGCGTATCGCTGCCTCAGCAGCTTCGTCAGGGGAAGTAAGGTTAACAGTCCTGCCTGAGGTAATTATAGTAAAAATAAATGAGCTGCATACAGACCGGTGTGTAACAATGGCACCGCACGCCCGTATCGACCGCAGGAGAAGCAACACATGTGTGGCATAAGCCGGAAGTGTTACCATCGTCATAGTACCAAAGCACATGCGCGATGGCAACACCAGGAGGCGCGCGCAGTGCGCAGGCGCCGGAGCCGAAATAAGGCCAGATAAATAAAAGCGGCAGCGCGCTGGTAAATTATAGAACGAACGCGAGCCAGGAGAAAGTAATATGTAGTGAGGACTAACAATCGTGCAGGCAGACCAAATGCTGAAGGCCGGGATAGAGGGTAACTGTCATAAGAATGTGGGTAAGTATAGAGTAAGTATAGACAACATTGCATAGAAATCACCCAAGGGTTATACATATACAAAATAAAGGTGCCAAAAAATATATATATACACGCAGAGGTAAGTAGGCAGTACTCCAGGATGCATAAATAAACATTAGGAAAACCACAGTACATATTGGTATATATAAAGACGTAGCAGATCTATAAGTCCAACATAAATGGTCCAACCTCCGGATTCGAGCATTACCAGAATAATCCGCAGCAAGGTCCCCAAGCCAGCAGGCATGATTTAGCAAAAAGTATGTCCAATCCTTTGATTACACAAAGTCCCAAGTGACACTTGAATTGGTCCCCAACACAGGTGAAGTATATATAGAGCCCTCTAAAACATTGTGGACAGCAGATCCTAGCAGAGAGTGTTAGATGGTTCATCCAGTCCATAAGTTCTTATAAATGCAAGGATAATCATTCGTGGACATAAACCACATGGAACAGTAGTAAAAAAGATGCATGCTCAACGGGGAATCAAATCCACAGGCACCTATGGATAAAAAAGTGGGAAGCAAAAAATGGATAATGTAAAGAAAAAACATGAATATCGAGTAATAAGCACTAACCCTCATATGTTAGCCTAAAAACCCTGTGAACATTAACTCTTCATTAAGTCCCAGTGGTGCCACAGATTGAAGACTGAAGATCCATCTGGATTCTATTTGGAGGAGTTTTTTACGTGAATTTCCTCCCCTACCCCCATATAAGACCTTTTGTAGGCCCACAACCCGAGTGTTGGAGGTGGACCCACCATGAGCTGTCAAAAAATGCGCAGCTACTGGTGTAAGGGGCTTGCCTTTGCGTTGATCCGAGGCTACCAAATGAATTGTGGACATACGCTTTTGTATTCTCTTTCTCAATTCTTGAGAAGTCTGTCCAACATATGGCTTATCACACGGACATATGATGATATAAATGACATCCCTTGTTTTACAGTTGATATATTGTTTCAAGGGATGGCTAGTTGAATCAACTGGATTACAAAAGACATTCCTTGTCAGTATTATGTGAGGGCATACATTACAAGCTCCACAGGGAAAGGATCCCTTAAGGGTGATGCCCCTGTTCAGCCTGACAGTGGGTCTGGTGAAATGACTATTTGTCAGGAGATCACGTAGATTCGGGGCCCGTCTACTTGCAAGGAGTGGTCTGTCACTTGTGACCTCTGCCGTCTGGGTGTCAGTTCTAAGAATGGACCAATGTTTGGAAATGATGTTTTTTACCTGGTGCCAACTACTGTTGTAATCCGTAACAAATCTTGTAGCCTTGTCCGGGTACCGTGGCCTACAAGAAAAGAGGGATGACTGATCTGTCTGCCGAGCTCCCTGGAAGGCTGAAGATATAACCCATTTGGGATACCCTCTTTGTTTAAAGCAGTTCGTGAGCTTCCAGGCCTGTGATAAAGTCATCATCATGTGTACAGTTACGTCTTGTGTGCAAAAACTGACTGATAGGGACACCCACCTTGGTATGAGTCGGGTGGAAGCTGCTATATTCCAACAATGAATTGGTGGCGGTAGGTTCAGGGCCGTATTTGCCACTAGGCACTTGAAGGCACGTGCCTAGGGCAGCGGGATGCGGGGGGGCGCACTTGAGCTAGGTTTTTTATTTTTAATTTTTTTTTATATAAAACTCTGGGGTCAAGTGTCCGCTCCCCGCCCCCCTCCCTGAAGACGTAATACTCACCTTCCTCCAGCGGTAGCTGCAACTGCGTCTCAGCGCCGGCAGCGTGTCCTGTCTTCAGCGGTCACATGGTACCGCTCATTAAGGTGATGAATATGCACATATTCATCACCTTAATGAGTGGTACCATGTGACCGCTCATACAGGAAGGAAGACGCTGCAGAGATGCCGGGAAGTTCTGCGCCGCGCGGTGAGAGGTGAGTATGACAGGGAAAAAGGATGAGGGAGCCATGCACGCAGGGGAGAAGGATGGGGGAGCCATGCACGCAGGGGAGAAGGATGGGGGAGCCATGCACGCAGGGGAGAAGGATGGGGGAGCCATGCACGCAGGGTGGGAAGATGGGGGAGCCATGCATGCAGGGGAGGAGGATGGGGGAGCCATGCACGCAGGGTGAGAGGATAGAGGAGCCATGCACGCAGGGGAGAAGGATGGGGAGCCATGCACGCAGGGTGTAAGGATAGAGGAGCCATGCACGCAGGGTGGGAGGATGGGGGAGCCATGCACGCAGGGTGAGAGGATAGAGGAGCCATGCACGCAGGGGAGGAGGACGGGGGAGCCATGCACACAGGGTGGGAAGATGGGGGAGCCATGCACACTGGGTGGGAAGATGGGGGAGCCATGCACACAGGGTGGGAAGATGGGGGAGCCATGCACACAGGGTGGGAGGATGGAGTATAAATATGGAGTATAAATACTGGGCCCTATAGGGGGGACACAGTGTAAGAGGACAGTGTGAAGAGGGGGCCGGTATAGAAAGGAGAGGTCAGTGTGAAGAGTATGTACCATAAGAGGGACAATGTGGGGGTCATATTTTGTGCAGTCAATATAGTGAGGGGCAATTTTTTATTCAGGAGCATTATAATGACACTTGTATCTTTAAGGGCGTCATGTGGAGATTTTCTGCAAAAGAGCGGAGAAGATGGAAGTCTGCAGAGACGGCTGTGGATGAGAAAACTCATCATGGGATCTGGACAAGATGAAGAAAAGAAGAAGAACGACTCCAGAGACAACGTCATCTATCAGGTACCTGGATGTAAATGTTATTTGTGATGCTAACTCTCATGTTTTTATTTATGTTAGGAGCATTAAAGGGGATGTCCAGGTTTGTGATGAGTCTGCAGTCATTCTTTGTGACTGCAGACTTTTGAATTCTCACAGTGCGCACTGCACGCTGTCAGGATTCTCTGGTGCTGGTGATTTACGTACATGCGGTCACATGCTGACTAGACATATGTGGCCTCCGTCAATGAAAATGAACTGAGCGAGGCCGGGCACGTCTAGTCGGAATGTGGTCAGAAGTATACAAATCACATACTTGTGCTGACTTGACTGTCCACCGGCAAGGGAGAATCCTAAAAGTGTGCAGTGCATTAGTTGTGAGAATTCAGAAGCTGCGATGTCAGGATTCCGCTCTGCAGGTTCCAGTAGTCGTCACATGGACACTTCACTCATATGCGATTTTCATACTTCTGGTCCTGTGTCAACGAGCTTCTCTTCCCGCTTCTCTCAGTTTTTCACTGAACATTGAGAGCATTAGGGAGAGCAGCTCGTCGGTACATGACTAAGTGTGCAAATCGCATATGTCATTGGCGGAGGGGGGGCACCAAAATGAATTCTTGCCCCGGGTGCCAGAAACCCTAGATACACCTCTGCCGGTATGCTAATGCTAGCGGTGATTACCGGGTCCAGTGGAGGGATGTCTGTGCACAGTGCAGCACAGGCAGTGAGGCAGGGACTGAGGGTGTGCACAGAGAGAATGGAGACCCGGAGACTGCCCATCCCAGTCTACGCTGTAATTTGGAGCCCTCATTATGTGTCAATGGAATATGTCAGTTAATAAATTGTTTTTCTAAAGCTTTATAGTGTAGTTTTAGGTCAGGGAGGGATGGATAGGGATGAGCTAGCAAGGTGCAGGGGCAGGTAGTGATGGCTACTTGCGGACATGTGCGGCAATTGCGGTTTTGCACTTACGGTGATGCAAAAAACACTGCTAGCAGTGTTTTTTTCCATTGCTGCAAGTACCGCATTTGCCGGATCATGGCAAAACCGCAAGTGCCGCACATGTCTGCAAGTCCCATAGGGAATGAATGAGGCCGAACGCAGTATTGCCGTAAGTGATCCATTACGCGGCAAATGCGGAAAAACTGCTGGATCTGCTGCAAAAGGCGACTTTCACATCAGCGATTTTTGCCAAAGTCACTGCCGATAGCGTCATACTCACCAATGGGGGAGGCAGAACTAAAAGTGCCTAGGGCAGCAGAAACTCTAAATACGGCCCTGGGAGGGTGATGTCACGCTTGGAGGCAAGAGAGATTCTTTCTATCAGGTAAGGCACTCAGATTCAACACATCTAAATCTAGGCCAGGAGGGGGAGCTCAGGACCCGGATTCAGGGGAGCTTCCTTAGACTTTATGTATCCTGGTCTGGAGGAGGAGTCACAGTTGTAGAGAGTAGCAGAGGACTGAGGAGAGGAGAAGGACATCTGGAAGAGACGGAGGGGCTGCACAACCGCGTAGGAGCTGTGGCCCCTGGAAAGAGTGATAACTTGAAGGAGTTGAATAGTGGAGGAGCTTAGAGGGAAGAAGCACAGAGGAGGAAGAGGCTCGGCAGGGGAACAGCGGAAGGACACCCTGTGAGCTGGAGTGCAGAGGCCAGGTACCAGGAGCCAGAGGACGTGTTGTTCTCCAGGACGCGCGACAGAACCGGAAGGCATAGGATTGTATGTCAATTGCCCGCATCAAGTCTGAGATGAAGCAGTGACCTTAGAGCCCGGATCATGATAGAGATCCTTTAAACAGGCTCACACTGCCTATCGTACAGACATCTGTCTTAGGACAGGAGAGAGGGGACTTTGCAACTAAGCTTCAAGCGGCAGGGACCTCGCTATCTTAGCGCAAGTAGGAAAGGCTTACGGACCTCACCTGGGAGAGGGATCTCCTATTGCCTCCAAGCCGGCCTGACCACAGCTTCCCTGCTCCTGGTACCCTGGACTGAGGACTGCTTTCATCAGTAAACCAGGTAGAGACTGCAAACCTGCGTCCTTGTTCTTTAGTATATCATCCACCACATCATCGGTGCCCTACACTTGGGAAGCCCTGGGGACCTACTTCACCTGTGAGAAGTTACACCATCTAGCTGCCACATCATCACCCCAGAGGACCCCTTTAAGCAGCGTCGGTCCCTACTGACAGAAAACCACAAGTGGCGTCACAAACAAACTGTATTCCTAAAACCTCTTTAAAGACCTTCCCCTTTAATTGGGCACCCAGGGCCACGGACCGGGTCGCAGCCAACGTGACATCCCCTTTAAGTACCGGTCCCGGTACCGAGTACCCCACGGCCCAGGCGGGTGACTCAGTGACATAGTTACGTCATATTGCAATAAGGGGTAATTTCACTTCTCTGTTCCTAAACATGGAAAGACAAATCGAATTCCCTAACACATGTGTGAACCAGCGCTTATAGACCTGGGCGGATTAAGATAGCCAGGGCCCCCCCAGGTACCCGATGTATTACGTGACATGTTACATGATCCCCTTTGATCGGTCATATGAGTAACACACAGGTGCTCTGGTGCACATCTGGGGCACAACTTTTTTCCTTATGCAGCACTATACATAACATAGCGCTATTTACCATAGAGCAGGGATGGGAGATTGATTTTCCCAAGGAACCAAATGACAGACCATGCCTGTTGTGTACGCTGCACCAATAGGAGGCTGACATTTATTGTGCTCAATATTAATATAATATAAAAAATATATTAATAATTTGTATGACTTAATATTGAGCAGAATTAAGTATTCTGACATCCCCCTATATACAGTATGAGCAGCTACACAGCCTCCTACATGCAATATGAGCCCCCAAACAGCTCTATCAATCAACAACCAAAGCAATCAACCTATGGGGCCCTTAACAAAAAAAAAACCTTAACAAAAAAAAAAAAAAAACACTAAAATTCTCTTTATTTAGCTCAAAATTTTTTTCCCTCATAGTCACATTTCTATGAACATGGCCACCAATTGTGCAAGTTCTCCCACTTATAAAGATGAGAGAGGCCTGTAATTGACATCATAGGTAGACCACAACTATGAGAGTCAAAATGAGAAAACAAATCCAGAAAATCAACTTGTCTGATTTGGCAAGATTTATTTTGCAAATTATGGTGGAAATAAGTATTTGGTCACCTAAAAACATGCAAGATTTCTGGCTCTCACAAAACTGTAACTTCTTCTTTAAGAAGCTCCTCTGTCGGGACCGCTTTCATAAATTTCTGTACAAGTACTCTGATAAACCTGGAAGAGCTCTAGCGAGGTTTTTGCACCCCCGTGCTCCCACCACTTATATCCATACCATGAGGTCTGCTACGGGTGAACTGGTCCATTTTCCTGAGGAGATTGTGGACTCATTCAGAGCATATTATGACTCTCAAGCACGGGTGGACGACTACATCCGGGAAACTGAGCTCCCGCCTATGCTGGTGGAGGAGTCTGAGACCCTGGAGAGTCCTCTCTCGGAACAGGAGGTTTTAGACACGATAAAATCGTTGGCTAATGGTAAAAGCCCTGGTCCTGACGGATTCTCCGCCGCCTTCTATAAGTTATATGCGAATCCCCTTGTCCCCTTCATGACCAAACTGTTTAACTCCATCTCGGCCAGCTGCCCCTTTGCCCCCCAAACGCTGATGGCCACAATCACTGTGATTCCTAAACCGGGAAAAGATCCCCTATTATGTGCAAGCTATAGGCCCATATCCCTCATTAATGTGGATGTGAAGGTGTTTGCGAAAGTGTTAGCTGGTAGACTGAACCCTATTCTCCCTGGGTCCATCCATAGTGATCAGGTGGGCTTTGTGCTGCACAGGGAAGCCAAGGATAACACGGTGAAGACGTTGCTTCTGACCTCGTACATGCGCACAGGAAAGGTCCCGGCATGCTTATTATCTATTGACGCTGAGAAGGCGTTTGATCGCCTAGGCTGGACCTTTCTACGTGCCTCCCTGAAACAACTGGGAGTGGGACCTAACATGTTGGAGAGAATTTTTGCTCTGTATCATAGGCCTAGGGCCTGTCTTAGAGTGGACGGCACCCTTTCCCGGCCCATTGACATAAGAAACGGGACCCGTCAGGGTTGCCCCCTTTCCCCCTTACTTTATATCCTTGCGATGGAGCATCTGGCAGTGGCATTACGGAAGACACCTGATATTGAGGGTCTGCGGATTGGCCAACATGAGTTTAAGATATCCCTGTATGCGGATGATTTATTGCTGTACATTACCAACCCGACCGTGGCTTTTCCTGTACTTCTCCGAGAGTTCCGTAGGTTCGGGGAGGTTTCAAACTTTAAAGTCAACTACTCCAAGACGGAGGCGCTCAATATCTCCCTGCCTGATAATCTAGTCTCTCAGCTCCAGGCGTCCTTCTCTTTTAAGTGGAAGACCGACGCCTTAAAATATTTAGGAGTCTTAATACCTGCTGACATTAGCGCAACATATGCTCTGAACTACGTCCCGCTCCTGCAGAAAACTCTCTCGGACCTTAAACGGTATGGCAGACCTCAGCTATCTTGGTTCGGACGGGTGGGAGTGGTCAAAATGGATATTTTACCCCAATTCCTCTATCTCTTTCAGACTGCTCCAGTGCAGGTTCTGGATTGCTTTTTCAGGCGCCTGCAGTCGGCCATCAATAGCTTTATTTGGGGAACTAAGAAGCCGCGGACTCGATTCTCAGTGTTAGTGAGACCCAAGACTAAGGGTGGGGTAGGCCTTCCTGATTTTAAACGTTATTACCAGGCAGTCTTGCTCTCTAGGATTGTCGACTGGAGGTTCAGTGATGCTCATAAACAGTGGGTGCTACTGGAGAAACTTTTATCGCCCTCTTCTTTGTACTGGCTGCCTTGGATGTGTCGAGTTTTGCTCCACTCACACAGATTGTTTTAAGGTTTTGGGATAGATCCTATGTGAAATTACGCCTGACCTCCCGATTGAGCAGACTGAGCCCCCTTTTTGACAATCCGGCTTTTCCCCCAGCAATGAATAGATCTACGTATCTGTGTTGGTCACGACTTGACAGGGTGGGACTGGGTCAGGTGAAGGATAAGCTTGCGGGGCTCTCCGGCGTGCGGGGGTTACGAGGTTCTGATCTTACGACACCGCTGTCCTGGCTAGAGTTTCTGCAATTGCGGAGCTTTCTTTCCAGTGTGCCGATGGGGGCGCTGACGCCATTTGAGTCCCTGATGCTCCCTACCGAGGGTCCTTCTCACGTGATTTCGGTGCTCTATGGCCTGGTCTTGAATTCACTTCCCCCTACTACGCTGGGATTTATGGAGGCTTGGGAGAGGGACCTGGGGATCACCTTTTCTGAGGCGGATAGTCTGAAAATTTTCACTCTTGCACATAAGATGACGATGTCCAGTCAGGCGCAGGAGAGGAATTATAAATTACTGACACGCTGGTATAGGTGTACCACCCTTCTCCGCAGGATTAACCCGGAGATCTCGGACGCCTGCTGGAGATGTGGCTCCGCCACGGGCTCTATGCTTCATGTTTGGTGGTCCTGTGGTCCCCTGCAACCCTTCTGGAACTCAGTTTTTGATGCCTTTCACTTGATGACTGGGGTCCGCCACGAGCCCTCCCCCCAAATGGCCCTACTGTCCCTGATACCCAGTTCGATAGCTTCCGTTAAAAAGGGGATCCTGAGATTTTGCCTAATAGTTGCCAGGGCAGTTATTCCCCGGCATTGGAGGTCTACTGAGGTCCCCTCCACGGAGGAATGGATAGCTGAAATAGATAGATTACATCGTCTGGAGTCGCTGGTGGCGGGTGATGGTGATGCCGCATATGTCCAGGGGCGCATCTGGTTCCTCTGGCAATCCTTCAAGGAGAGCATGGGGTTCCTGACTTGGCTGCATACATACTCATAATTCTCAATACATGGGCGTGTACATTGCTGGGTCTCCCTTAACCCCCCCCCCTCCCCCCTCCCCTCCTTACTCCCCTTTTCCCCCATTCCCCCCCCCCTTTTTTTTTTAATCTTTTTCTCTTTCTTTCCTTTCTCCTATTTCTACAATTGCTTTTCTTACAGGTTCTGTATTTTGTATATAGGGTCTATGTCCCGAGGTGATTCTCAAGATGAGAACCACGTACCCTTTATGTGCCAGAGTCCTTGTTCAACTACACTTGTGCTGTGTTCTCAGAGACGTAATGTATAGCTCTGGACATTGTAATGATTCTTTTTACTGTTTTTCCTGTTTAAAATTTCAATAAATATATTTACTGAAAAAAAAAAGAAGCTCCTCTGTCCTCCGCTCATTACCTGTAGTAATGGCACCTGTTAGAACTTGTTATCAGTACAGAACCATATAATGATTCATACAAAATATTGGACCCATATAATGATCCATACAGAATAATTGACCCCATATAATGATTCATACAGTATAATGGGCCCATAAAATGCTCCATACAAAATAATGGGCACAATATAACGCTCCATACAGTTTAATGGGCCCCATATATTGCTCCATTCAGAATAATGGACCTCTTATATTGCTTCTTACAGTATAATGGCCCCATATATTGATTCATACGGTATATAATGACCCCATATATTGATCCATGCAGTATCATGGGCCCCATATAATGCTGCATACATAAAAAAAATCAAATACTCACCTCTCCCGTTCCCGCTGCAGGGCCGGTCTTCTCGGTGCCTTCTGACTCTGCAGTGCTCAGGACAGAGGGTGCGCAGTAGTGACGTAATCTCTCCCTCTGCCCTGCGAGTCAGAAGATGCGGAAGCTGCAGGGAACCAGGAGAGGTGAGTATTTGAGGGGTAAGGGGCTCAAACCGTGCCGGTGTCCCCAACATCAATTACTGTGTCTGCTGTACTGTGATGCGGCACTGCACCTGTAAATGTGTCGGTGTGCCGGCCCAGCCACATCCCGATACAGCAGACACGGTGCAGTTCGCTATGCCATGTCTGGTATACTCACATCAAGCAGCAGGCAGCTGGCCGGCTCTGTACAGCTGCTGGGGGAGCTGCCCGGGGAGGCACTTGCCACCTGCCTTTTAGCAGATTTGCATGATATAATTGTTTGGGTTTCCTCTTCCTGGGCTGATATACTGTGTAATTCACTTCCCCCAACCTGTTTCTGGACTTCATATGACCCTTGCCACGGCCATAAACTTACTTTCTGCGGTGGGCATTAAAACTAATACCCGGTCCCCTTGTTTAAAGGACCTAACTGTGGCCTTTCTATATATGCTCGGCTCTGCGCTGCCGGGGCATCCAGAAGGTGTTCCTTTACTATAGGCATTACCGCCGTGATCCGGTCCTGCATACTCACCACGCACTCTATTACGCTTTTATGGGAAGTAGGCTTCTTTTCCCATGCCTCTTTGACTATGTCTAGCAGGCTCCTGGGATGTCTACCATATAATAGTTCGAATGGATAGAACCCTGTTGAGGACTGCGGTACCTCTCAGAGTGCAAACATTAAATGGGGAAGTAACATATCCCAATCCTTCCCATCTTCAGAGACCACATTCTTTAGCATAGACTTAAGGGTCTGGTTAAATCATTCCACTAGACCAATGGTCCCCAACCTTTCTGACCTTGAGAGCCACATTCAGTTCTGAGAGAGGGTCGCGAGCCACATTCAGCTCTGGGAGAGGATCGCGAGCCACATCCAAGTCTCGACTCCCTTACAATAATGGCAACCAAAGCCCCCATTATGGGTATGATGATAATCAAAGCTTTTCCACATAAATCACCCCAAAGCATAATACCAAGATCCAGGGTTTATCACAATACCCCTTCAGTATTCTCCCATCAATCACTCCCAAAACATGGTTGCATATAGCTTCAAGCACCTCCTCTCCCAGGTAGTATCATCCAGTTCTCAGCTTACCATACTTAAACTATATCTAAACGAAAGACCAGTATATGTGCATCCACATCTGCTCTTCTGTGCAGGGCTGCTCACAACATTCATAATTTTAAAATGTGATCTTCATACCTGTTTGTTAGATCTGGAGCTAATGCACCAAGCTGGCAGACAGCCGCGAGCCACAATTCATGGGACCGCGAGCCACATGTGGCTCCCGAGCTACAGGTTGGGGATCCCTGCCATACAGTCTAGCAGGCTCACTACTGAAGATGGCAGCTTCTCTTCCTGCCTTTGCTAAGTCAGAACACGCCCCCCCAGTATGACACACGCTCCCGAAAATGACATCCTACCTGGAGGGAGCCCATACAATCTAGCATTTACCCTGGAGGCAGAGCCGCGCTGCTGTGGAGCAACTGTGAGGTAAGTATACAAAACTTTTTTGTTTTCTGTACAAAATGAATTAAATGGGTGAGCGGGGAGGAGGAAAAATTGCACATGACAGGGGAAGGAGTAAGTGGGACTGCACATGATGATGTGGGGAGGGGGTTTAAAAAGGGACTGCACATGATGTGGGGGGATAAAGGGTTACTGCACATGATGATGTGGGGAGGGGGTTAAATTGGACTGCACATGATGTGGGGAGGGGGCTTAAAAGGGGACTGCACATTATGTGGGGAAGGGGTTAAAGGGGGACTGCACATGATGATGTGGGGAGGGGGGTTAAAGGGGGACTGCACATGATGTTGGGAGGGGGTTAAAGGGGGACTGCACATTATGATGTGGGAGGGTAAAGGAGGACTGCACATGATGTGGGGAGGGGGTTAAAGGGGGACTGCACATGAAGTGGGAGGTTAAAAGGAACTGCAAAGGATGACATGGGGTAAAAAAGGGGACTGCACATGATGATGTGGGGGGATAAAGGGGGACTGCAGATGATGTGGGGGAGGTGATTAAAGGGGGACTGCACATGATGATGTGTGGGGATAAAGGGGGACTGCACATGATGTGGGGGGTAAAGGGGGACTGCACATGATGATGTGGGGAGAAAGGTTAAAGGGAACTGCACATGATGTGGGGAGGGGGGCAAAAATGGGGACTGCACATGATGATGTGGGGAGGGGGGTTAAATAGGGACTGCACATGATGATGTGGGGGGATAAAGGGGGATTGCACAAGGTGATGTGGGGGGTTAAAAGAGGACTGCATATGATGATGTGGGAAGGGGGTTAAAGGGGGACTGCACATGATGTGGGAGGGGGTTAAAGGACTGCACATGAAGTGGGGAGTTAAAAGGAACTGCAAAGGATGACATGGGGGTAAAGGGGACTGCACATGATGAAGTGGGGGTAGGGGGACTGCACATGATGAAGTGAGTGAGGGGACGGGAGACTGCAAATGATGAATTGAGAGTGAGGGAAGAGGGACAGCAATTGATTTGAAGGTGAGGTGGGGAGAGCAAATGATGACTGGGAGAGAGCAAATAGTGATGAATTTTGAGGGTGGGGGAGTAAATGATATATTGAATGTGGAGGTACAGCTGTTGAAAATGAATAGAGTGTTGAGAGAGAAGACATAACAATGAATTGGGGCGGAAGGGGCATGTAAATATAATGTAAATATAATGAGTCGGGGGAGAGGGAGGTACATAGTGGGGGGCGCTGAGTATGCAGTATAATTTATATTTGTAATGATGGGTTGCATAATAACCAATTATATATTGATTGTGGGTGCACCTCTGTATTCAGATGTGCAGTGTAGAAGAAAGGGAAAAAGAGGGGAATGTGCTCTGGAAGCGGTGCTCTAGATAACTGTGTTATTTTATGCAGAGATGAGTCCTGGCTGGAAGAAGTGATGGCAGTCTGCGCTGCATGAAAAAGAAAAGCAAAGATGAAGGACTTCAGCTAGAGACGTCACTTGTGAGTCAGTGTGTTAACTGTACACTGACACTATACACTGTATACTCTGTACAGAGCTCATGTGTATAATGTCACCAGTGATCACTATATTATCTGTACACAGACACTGTATACAGAGGTCCTGTGTATAATGTTAATGGTGATCACTGTATTTCCTGTACACTATATACAGAGCTCCTGTGTATAATGTCACCAGTGATCACTGTATTACCTGTATACTGACACTATATACAGAGCTCCTGTGTATAATGTCACCAGTGATCACTGTATTACATGTACACTGACACTGTATACTATGTACAGAGCTTTTGTATATAATGTTACTGGTGATCACTGCATTATCTGTACACTGACAGTAAATACAGAGTCCCTGTGTATAATACCACTTGGTATTGTGTTTTGTTTTTTTTTAGTAATGATCAGTATGTTAGTGTTCAGTCACTATGTGATGGTAATATGTGGTCTGGCCATGGTGTGGTGGTATTTGTTCCTTCTATGTGATATTATTTGGTCACTATGTGGTGGTAATATGTGGTCTGGTCATGGTGTGACGGCATTTGTCCCTTGTATGTTGTATTAATGGTCATTTAAAAAAAATGTATGTGACTCATTCCCTTAAAGAAAAATACATAGAAATATATTTATATTTAATAGGTTAGAGTAGAGTAGGGTCCAGCCAAAGGAGTCTACCATGTCATGGTGGCGGCTTAAAAATTCTTTTAGCCAGAACAAAAGCTGCTGGCTATGTATGTGATCTGGTGTTTGATGGGAACTGTAAATTTCTGATTGATGAGGACGTGGTGAAGTTGAGTTTTTCCAAGAGTGGGCGATGGGATGGTGGAGGCGGAGCTGGGGTGGAGCCTGGGCGGAGTCTCAAGGTGGCCCGAAAATTTTGCCAGTATGAGGCCCCAAAATTCCTAGTGGCAGCCCTGTCTGTAGGGATCAGGCAGACCTAGCTAAGAATCAAAAGCTGAAAATGAATATAAATGTTTATATGGTGCCTTTGATATCAAACTTGGAAGCATAAAGGAAACGTGTGAATAAAAAATAAATAAATAACACAAATTGTAGTATAATTTCTCTCAGTATCTGAAATTATCACTAATTTTACCCTACATCCGTACTTAAATTATTACTAACTAGTTGTAAGATCATAATGTCTAAAGGTGTTACTCCAGAAAGAAAGTAAACTAACACAAACAAACTGAAATAAATGTGCAGGAACAGCTGCTGTAGTTGCAATGCGAAAGCAAGAAAGAAAAGAGGCAACAAAATGCTGCTAGCGCAAATATGTAAACGGCCATATTTATTACACAGCTCCTAGAAATGTGAGGTTCTTAGCGCACATTTTGATCAAATTGTGCGAGCCCATCTGCCAACGACAAGGCGACCTCTTCAGATGGGACCTACACTAACACTACACTAACCGGTATAAATAAAGCTCCTATGTCTAAAGTTGTTGATCCAGAAGAAGGCAAAAAACCCTGGACACACTCAGCCAATTTGTGACTCAGGGAAAAAATTCCTTCTTGACCCCGGGAAAAGGCGATCAGTCCTAGAACCCTGGATCAAACCCTACTACTAATACTATGGTTATTATTATCCTCCCACATTATCTATTGTTATCTATGTATTATTATTATTGTTTCTATTCTAAGTAATGTTTATTCTAATATTAAAACTAAAATCATTACTATATGCTTATTATTAAAATACTAATTTAATAACTGCTTTTTGTCCTTTTTCTTCCTTATTATAAATATTCTACCATTGCAGCTTTAATCATTTTTTTTTGTTATAACTATAAAAAGACTATTGTACCTTTTCTACTATAAATATTACTACTATACTATGTATATGCTTTTGATCCAGAAGAAGGCAAAAACCCTTAGACACTTTCAGCCAATCTGTGTCTGAAGGGAAAAATTCCTTCTTGACCCCGGGAAAAGGCGATCAGTCCTAGAACCCTGGATCAAGCCGCCTAATTCTATTAAAATGTGTATAGCTGGCTACCTTGTTATGACAACTACTTCTCTATATTTTATTTATACTACTGTAACTAATTGTTTATATTGTTATTAATTATTATGAACGCTACGCCGCTACCAATAATAAGGTCCCTATGTTACTTACTGCTAGATCAAACCTGCTGTTATAACTACTATTATTACTTTTACATTTTTATTCCTACTATTTTTTTACTATTTTTACTACTTTTGTTACTACTGTAAATAGCTAATATTAAAGCTTTGCCTGCTACTATTAATATACTGCTGCTCTAATATTTTACCGCTCTTATTACTATTCTTTTTTTATACTTACCTCCCAGTATTTGCCGTATATGATGTTATCGGCTGAGAGGTCCTAGCAGGATTGTCCAGATGATGTTCTTCTTTCCTCTCAAATACTGGTTAACATATTGGAGGATGTGGCACTGCGTGGTCCTGCTGCTTCTTCTGGCCTCTGTCCTGCTGCTTCTTCTGGCCTCTGTCCTGCTGCTTCTTCTTGCCTCTGTTGTGGTCTTTCTTCCGGCGCCGATCTTAATTGTGATTTTGACCTTTTTTTTCTTCCTTTCTTCTTTTGGGGTTCTCTGCTCTTCATCCAGGTCCATACACAGTATTTTAGCCCGCATTGCCCTTGCTTCTTGTTCTGTGATCTGGGTCTTCATGGATGGTGCAGGCTGCTCTTCATATTCATGCCTTGTTGTATATTTCTTCTGGGCTTCTGGACTGGTCGGCATGAGGCGCTAAGAAGACAGCAGATTAAGTTACTCATGTACAGTAATAATAATAAGACATTCCTATACACCCTTGTAAAATTAAAGACAGCGGTATAGTCGTCTTCTCACTAACCTCCATCTTGTAGAGGGGTGACGGCAGAAACTTCATACAGAAGGCCAGTCTTCTGAATGCCTCCTCCGGTGTGATATCAACTGAAGAGAAAAGAACCAAATATTAGGATCACCCATACCCATACAGAGAGGATGTGACAGAGCGGCACTACTGATCGCCATATTGCTAACCATCCCGCTAAATTCTAGGAACAGAATTGTCAGTAAGAAGAAGATAGAAAAATGTGTTTTGTACATGGAAGATGCAATCATTCTGTAGCCTCCATGGCCAGTGATAGGATTCCCCTCTCTACCTATGAAGCTCACGTTCTACTCAGACCGGCGATGTCAACCTCTGTTGGGAATCAGTTTAGCTTTCTGGTATTTTTTGCAGCAAATATCTGCAGTTCTATAGTTACCCCCCAAATTACTGGAAACCTGACACCTCCCAAAGATAAAGAAAGGTGAAGCCGTTGGGAGCCGTCTGACCACAGGACAGAGAATGTTCGCCTAACAGTGTGAGGAATCTCACCTGATCCAGCGCAGGATGAAGGTCCGGTCCACATGGTCTCGCTGTGGTCTTCACTCGTGTCCAAATCTATCAAAATCCGGTAAAATAGCAGAACAGTCAGAATAGGTTTTGGCCATTTGGGCAGATGCCATTGACTAGGGTGTGCTGTTACTGGAAACTTTGGGAAACACCGTCTGTGTGTTTAGGAGGCATTGCCGGGGCAAAGGCAACATTGGGCAATGTGCAGGATATGACTGTTATACATCCAATATCTGCCCATCCCCATTATTCTGTGCTGTATATGGAGCACTTTATTTAATGGAGGAATATTCGGAATAAACGACTTCGGTCCGTTCTCCGCGCTGCAGGCGCCGTTCTCTATGGAGGACGGAGCTGATGTTAAATATTGGACCCATCCAATAAGATGTGAGAAGTGGAGACAGCGGAGTATCACCCGCCGGCTCCTCATCATGTACATGTCTGTATGTGAAGTGTCGGGGTAAATATGAACAATTAGTAACAGAACATCTCGGGTTATTCTGTATGAATATGTGATGAGATAAATCAGCCATCACTTATATTATATTACAGGTTTATACCTGAAATGTCGCAGTGGCTGCAGGTGTCCGTCTTCACTCTCCGCTGAGATAGAACAGACTGAAAATAACTGACGTTTGTGCTTTTTCAAATTTAAATCTAACAATCCTACTGGTTGTTTATTGCCATGGTGACAGAAGTCACTGATAATTTAAAGGGACATGACGGTATTATTGCACTATAGTGAATTTTACTATATGTAACTCCCCTTTGACACCATTTAAGCACATGGAGATGTGTTGTAATTCCCTGCACAGATGATAGGCGCAATAATATGCAGGTAAATGATATGAAGGACCAGTGTCCCATTTGTTCTAAGGATTGGTGCGGGTCCCAGGAATTGGGTCCTAGCAATATGTCTTCGTTTACCAAAAACCCTGTAATTGCTTCTACTTCACTGTATTTTGTGAGGTCATGAAATCTTATTATCTAGTTGGATTGCTCAAGGGAGTTTTTATTGTGTAATTTACAATAAGAATAGAAGTGTTGTCACCTAGGAGAGGCATGTTCAATAACTATTAGGCTTAGGCAGAGCTACCATCAGGGCATTACTGCCTTGACTGGAGAATGGGGCCCGATGAGCAGAAGGGGCCCACAATGGGTCCCGTCTCTTCTGTTCATCGGGCCTCAGCGGCGCGCTTCTGCCAGTGCAGTAACTGAACCTGAGACCAAGATGCAGGTTCAGTTAAACTCTATAGCCGTGCGGGCCTGCACAACAATAGTGAAAAGCCGCTAGCCAATAGGAAGAGAGTGGGAAGAGAGAGGCTAAGTGCCAGAATAGGCGCATACAGATGTGCCTTTTCTGGGGTGGCTGGGGGCAGATGTGTTTAGCCGGGGGGGTCCTATAACCATGGTCCCTCTCTAGGCTATTAATATCTGCCCTCAGTCACTGGCTATCCCACTCTGGCGGAGAAAATTGCACGGGAGCTCCCAAATTCTGCACACACACACTACTAACATTATTAGTGAGGACTATGTAAAAATATAACGGATATGAAATGGTTTAATGTATGTAAACCATGTCTCATATGTCTCATATCCTGTCGGGTTTGGTAAAGAGATGGCAAAAGCTCTGTATGAAATATAAATATATATATATATATATATATATATACATATATATATATATATATATACCGTATTTTCTGGCATATAAGACAACTTTTTAACCCCTGAAAATCTTCTTAAAAGTCGAGCGTCGTCTTATACGCCGGGTGCAGACCAATGTGCATATGGTGGGTGGGGGGAGAGTGGTCCCTATGACGAAGAGAGGGGGTGTCTCACAGGAAAGTGTGAGTGGAGTATCCCCCTATTACCTCATTGTGGCAGCGTGGGGTTTCTGTGCTGGTGAGCGGCGGCGGATCCTCTTTGTGCCGCGTGGGTGCTCTGTGCTGTGAGGCGGCGGCGGCGTATATTCGTGCAGTGTCGGGGCTCCGCCGGCATGTCCTCACAGCCTGGAGGCACCGGCAGCTCCATTGCTGCGATGCGGTGGCCTCCGGGAAAATGGCCGCTGGGGGCGGCACATGCTCAGATTCAGATCTCGTCCCGAGCTATCGAGATATCATTTTATTCAACTTTCTATGGCCTACATGTTCATATAGACGGCTTAGGAGGGTTGATCCTACGGACAGATTGTGCTGACATAAACATTCAATCATCAACAGACCTGTGCCCAGTGAATCTGTAATAAGTCATACAGATTGACAGATTGTTGTAAAGCGCTGCGGAATATGTTGGCGCTATATAAATAAAAATTATTATTATTATTTATTATTGTTAGTCTTTCTTTGTCCTTCAATGTGTAACTGCGCATATCTTAGAGGACCTGGTGTGGAATTCTGCTGCTGTGGTCCATTCACTTCATTGGTCAATGTGCCGTGTATTAAGAGATGCTCCTCTGTATTCCACAGATGTAACACATGGTTTTATCACCATGAGCCATTCTCATCTGACTTCCATCATTAATGTGGCATCTTACACCCACATAGCAGGCGTTGAATAATACATTTTGCACACCACACTGTAAGCTTAGTTATGAATGAGATTCCTAGGACGTCAGCCAGGGGCGGACACAGACTGCAGAGGGCCCCTGTGCAAGAAATCTTCCTGCCCCCCCCCCCATACCGCAACAAAGTTATGTAAACATATAGGTTGTAATATTTATTATCTGTTTAGAACACAACTATCAACTCTAAATAATAAATTTAAGTTCAACATTTAACAACTGAATATAACACAAAGCAGTCATGCAATTGATGTCATATCTGGCAAATCTGGATGTGCTTATTGTGGCCTATGACTTATCAAGCAGCACAGACTGTTATTACTTTATAAGCTGGAGGAAATAATACTGTAGTGAGGAGGATTTGATTTTTTTCAAAACGTAAAAGGGTTGTCCAGGACTGTTTTATTATTTAACTATGAACCTATGAACTGATAGGCAGGTAGTTGCCAACTACCCACCTGTTCTGTGCTGGCCTAGAGCGGTCAAGGACTGCTCCTGCCACAGATCCTGCTGCTTCATGTCAATAGAGCAGCTTTTCATGTTCTGGGCTGCTCTGTCTCTGTCGGCTTTAGTCAGCCATTCAAATGTTTGAATTTAGAAATGTTCACTGAAAAATGTATTTCAAACAGTAAAACTGTGTGGAGGTGTGAACAATTTACTTAAAACTCATTCTCCTGGTCTTCTTTTCAGCAAATTCATCAATAATTTTATTTAAGTTAATCTTTCTAGCACGGTCATTTTCAATTGACAGCATAGAAATAATTTTGGGTAATGTAGCTGTCTGTGCTAACTCTTCTTTTCTTAGTCTGCGCTTTTGAGCTCCGCTTTTATGTTTTTGTCCAGATGCCATTCTAAAAAAAATGAACATAAATGTATGTTCAGTTGTTCACTATGTGTTCAGTTAACATTACAGACTATTTAACAGATATGTTATTGTATTATAAACAATAAAAAGGGGCATAAACACCACAACATATCAACAGGTATGTCAGATGCATGTAGGTGCTTAAAAGGGTTGTCCTCTACTAGACAACCGCTTCTTAAACTACCGTATATACTCGAGTATAAGCCGACCCGAGTATAACCTGACCCCCCCTAATTTTGCAACAAAAACTGGGAAAACTTATTGACTCGAGTATAAGCCTAGGGTGGAAAATACAGCAGGTACCGGTAAATGTCAAAAATAAAAATAGATACTAATAAAAGTAAAATTAATTGAGACATCAGAAGGTTAAGTGTTTTTGAATATCCATATTGAATCAGGAGCCCCATATAATGCTCCATACTGTTCATTATGGCCCCATAAATGCTCCATATAAAGCTGTGCCACATATAATGCTCCATACAATTCATTATTGCCCCATAGTTGCTCCATATAAAGCTGTGCCACATATAATGCTCTATACAATTCATTATTGCCCCATAGTTGCTCCATATTAAGCTGTGCCACATATAATGCTCCATACAATTCATTATTGAATATTGCCCCATAGATGCTCCATATAAAGCTGTGCCGCCACATATAATGCTCCATACAATTCATTATGGCCCCATAGATGCTCCATATAAGGCTGTGCCACATATAAATGCTGCTGCTGCAATAAAAAAAAAAATGATGCAAAGCCCCAGAGTCCTGGTCGTTGCAGTACTGATGCTCCGCCGCTAAGGGGGGTGTTGGTACGTCTGATGGCACTGAAGAAGTTCACCTGACCAGGTATCACAGACACCAATACACTTCACAGTCTGGCCTCCAGGGGGAGCTAAGGGTGCTATGTATTAGGCCACTTCTCACAGTCTGGTAAAACTGGGGGTTAGGCAGGAAGTTAGACAGAAAGCTGACTGGGTTGGAACCAGGCAACATCCTGTGGTAGAGGGTGTTGCAGGGGAAGATTCAGGGGGGTCCCTGTCAGGGGTGGGATCCTGACAGAGGCCTAGCGAACAGAAAGAACGTTACGGGACCGCACCTGCACTTCATTGCGGCGGTACCCCAAGAAAGGACAAGAAGCGAGGTTTATTGTGCTAAGTGAGAAACGAGATCAACGCAACAAGGAGAAAACACCAGTAGGAGTCGTGCTGTAAGACCGAGGCAACATCCTACTGAGGCGCGTAGCCGGTGGCCGGAAACGCCGAGGAAGTATTGAGCTCCAGGCCTTACTTCAAACCTACGGCAGGACAGTCAGTTATAGGCGGGCTGTCTCACCAAAATCACCTAAGCAGACATAGGGGGCAACAGTTGGAGAGGGGCGACTCTAGGGTCCCGGAAGACCTCCAGGCCTACCCGTCATACGGGTGCGTCCTAGCCATATCATCTGTGGGGACGGAGAAGAACATCAGAATCAGTTGTGAGGGAACTTCAGAAACAGACACAACAGTTGTGAGGACTATCCCGTGGTGCTAAGCAGGGAAGGACTACAACACACAAGCGCTAGAAGGTAGGCACAGATTTCCACCTGCAAAGGGAACTCTGGAGGTGCCATCGGACCGGCCGGTCTCAGCCAGCCCTGTTAACCGTACTTCGGATTGAGGATCCTGAAGCCTTCAGTAAAGAGGTAAAGAGACTGCAACCTGGTGTCCTCGTTGTTCATCGCGATCTGCACCACACCATCATCACTCTCCACTTTCACTGGACGCCCCTCAGCAGGGTCACGGACCGGTCTAGCCACCGTGACAATCCCAGAACCGAGACAGAGAGGCCCGGTACCGGGTACCCTTCGGCCCTGCGGCAGTGGGGGCGCTCCAATGACATACTCACCTCTCGTCTCTGCCCGCTGGTCCTCACCGTCCCGGTCTCTCCACACTGACTGTTCAGGCAGAGGGCGGCGCGCACACTATACGTCATCGAGCCCTCTGACCTGCACAGTCACAGCAGAGGACGCAGAAGACTGAGCGGCGCCCGGCGGGTGGATCGTGGACAGGTAAATATGATACTCACCTGCTCCCGGCATCCCTGGCTCCTTCTCCCGGACTGTGGACAGATGGTCTCCGCAGACTCTGGGCACGGCAGCTTCTTCACCAGCGGTCACTGGGTACCGCTCATTACAGGATCCACACAGTGTATCACAACAATGCCGTGTATGTCCGTCGCCGTCGGGGGCCCCCTCCCGCTCTGGGCCCCGGTGCGGTTGCATCGGTTGAACTGGCGGTATGTCCGCCCCTGACATCAGCCTTTCCTGAGATGCTAAAAACCACCCGTCTGCCACCAAATCATTTCATGGAGATCACATTTCATCCCTTTTATTGTGTTTTGCCTGAACGACTGCTGAATCTTTTGACCATGTTTGCGGCTTTGAGGCATTAAGTTGCTGTCCCATGAATAGATGCCTGAACTAGCAGGTGTTATTATAGTGCAGCCATTGAGTTACTAAAAGTAAGCGAATATTTGCAAGATTACAGCTAGGGATTTACATCAATCCAGCATTGTCCGCAGGCTACTTATAAATCATTGCATTTGCAGCCTTGTAACATCAAGACCGATGTCCCATGTTGAGTGATATTGCATCCTACCGGGAATCCTGGCCTTACTGCTGTATGGGGCCCAGTGAACAGCAGAACACAGAGGGGCCCACAGGTCCGGGGCCCCGCTTATGTGCTACTGTTCATCGGGCCCCATCGTGCAGCAAAGTGGTGCGCGCTACGGTGCACACGTCGGGGCTGGGGCCCGGGAGCTTTCCCAGAGCTGTGCACGGCCATCTTACCTTGACGGCTGTGCAGCTCCTCCTCCATCCATCTTTGGTTGAGCCTAGACTGTATGGACTCCTTCCATGTCCTGACTGCAGCCCATACAGCAATGGTCCCCAACCTTTCTGACCTTGAGAGCCACATTCAGTTCTGAGAGAGGGTCGCGAGCCACATTCAGCTCTGGGAGAGGGTCGCGAGCCACATCCAAGTCTCGACTCCCTTACAATAATGGCAACCAAAGCCCCCATTATGGGTATGATGATAATCAAAGCTTTTCCACATAAATCACCCCAAAGCATAATACCAAGATCCAGGGGTTATCACAATACCCCTTCAGTATTCTCCCATCAATCACTCCCAAAACATGGTTGCATATAGCTTCAAGCACCTCCTCTCCCAGGTAGTATCATCCAGTTCTCAGCTTACCATACTTAAACTATATCTAAACGAAAGATCAGTATATGTGCATCCACATCTGCTCTTCTGTGCAGGGCTGCTCACAACATTCATAATTTTAAAATGTGATCTTCATACCTGTTTGTTAGATCTGGAGCTAATGCACCGAGCTGGCAGACAGCCGTGAGCCACGATTCATAGGACCGCGAGCCACATGTGGCTCCCGAGCTACAGGTTGGGGATCCCTGCCATACAGTCTAGCAGGCTCACTACTAAAGATAGCAGCTTCTCTTCCTGCCTTTGCGAAGTCAGAACACGCCCCCCCAGTATGACACACGCTCCCGAAAATGACATCCTACCTGGAGGGAGCCCATACAATCTAGCATTTACCCTGGAGGCAGAGCCGCGCTGCTGTGGAGCAACTGTGAGGTAAGTATACAAAACTTTTTTGTTTTCTGTACAAAATGAATTAAATGGGTGAGCGGGGAGGAGGAGAAATTGCACATGACAGGGGAAGGAGTAAGGGGGACTGCACATGATGATGTGGGGAGGGGGTTTGAAAAGGGACTGCACATGATGATGTGGGGGGATAAAGGGGTACTGCACATGTTGATGTTGGGGAATAAAGGGGATAGCACATGATGTGGGGAGGTGGGTTAAAGGGGACTGCACATGATGTGGGGGGATAAAGGGGTACTGCACATGATGATGTGGGGAGGGGGTTAAATTGGACTGCACATGATGTGGGGAGGGGGCTTAAAAGGGGACTGCACATTATGTGGGGAAGGGGTTAAGGGGGACTGCACATGATGATGTGGGGGATAAAGGGGGACTGCAAATGATGATGTGGGGAGGGGGGATAAAGGGGGACTGCACATGATGTTGGGAGGGGGTTAAAGGGGGACTGTACATGATGATGTGGGGGGGTAAAGGAGGACTGCACATGATGATGTGGAGGGTTAAAGGGGTACTGCACATGATGTGGGGAGGGGGTCAAAGGGGGACTGCACATGAAGTGGGAGGTTAAAAGGAACTGCAAAGGATGACATGGGGTAAAAAAGGGGACTGCACATGATGATGTGGGGGGATAAAGGGGGACTGCAGATGATGTGGGGGAGGTGATTAAAGGGGGACTGCACATGATGATGTGTGGGGATAAAGGGGGACTGCACATGATGTGGGGGGATAAAGGGGGACTGCACATGATGATGTGGGGAGGAAAGTTAAAGGGAACTGCACATGATGTGGGGAGGGGGGCAAAAAGGGGGACTGCACATGATGATGTGGGGAGGGGGGTTAAATAGGGACTGCACAAGATGATGTGGGGGGATAAAGGGGGATTGCACAAGATGATGTGGGGGGGTTAAAAGAGGACTGCACATGATGATGTGGGAAGGGGGTTAAAGGGGGACTGCACATGATGTGGGAGGGGGTTAAAGGACTGCACATGAAGTGGGGAGTTAAAAGGAACTGCAAAGGATGACATGGGGGTAAAGGGGACTGCACATGATGAAGTGGGGGTAAGGGGACTGCACTGTTATGATCTGGTGGTTAAGAGGCCACACTGATATGACCTGGTGGCTAAAACACAACATGGGACGAGCTCTGAGGAGGTGGTATCTCTACTGACCGCAGTTCCTAATCCTAACAACAACACTAGTAATAGCCGTGGGATGTTCCTGACTCTCCCTAGACACCTCGTCACAGCCTAAGAGCTAACTACCCCTAAAATAGGAAATAGAAAGCTATCTTGCCTCAGAGAAAACCCCCAAAGGAAAGACAGCCCCCCACAAATATTGACTGTGAGTGGAGAGGGAAATGACGTACACAGAAATGAAATCAGATTTCAGCAAAGGAGGCCAATACTAAACTTGATAGACAGAAAAGGATACTGTGCTGTTATGGACCTGGTGGTTAGGAGCACCCGGAATGACCTGATGAGTAAACTCAAAATCGGGACTAGCTCTGGGGAAGTGGGAACTCTGCTGACCGCAAACCCTACTCCTATCACACACACTAGAAATAGCCGTGGAGCGTACCTAACTCTCCCTAGACGCCTCTTCACAGCCTAAGAGCTAACTACCCCTAAAGATAGAAATAGAAGCCTTACCTTGCCTCAGAGAAATTCCCCAAAGGTAAAGGCAGCCCCCACATATATTGACTGTGAGTTAAGAGGAAGGTCACAAACACAGGAATGAAACAGGTTTTAGCAAAGGTGGCCAGACTTAACTAAATAGTCAGAGGGAAGAAAAGGGAACTATGCGGTCAGCACAAAAACTACAAAAAGCCACGCAGAGTAAGCAAAAAGACTCCCCACACCGACTCACGGTGTGGAGGTGCCACTCTGCACCCCCAGAGCTTCCAGCTAGCAAGGGAATATCATGATAGCAAGCTGGACTAGAATTTAGCAGTACCAAGAAATATATTCAGGAAGCAGTAACAACAAATGAACTAGCAAAGACTTAGCTTCTGCTGGAGTAGACAGGTCCTCAGAGAAGTCCAAGAGAGATCTGAACCAATACTGAAACATTGACAGCTGGCATGAAGTAACGATCTGAGTGGAGTTAAATAGGGAAACCAGCATAGCAATAAACGAGGGCAGCTGATAAAGCCAACCTCAGTGACCAGCAGTTCCGCTCGAAGCCACCAGAGGGAGTCCAAGAGCAGAACTAACCAAAGTACCATTCATGACCACAGGAGGGAGTCCGAGAACGGAATTCACAACAGTACCCCCCCTTGAGGAGGGGTCACCGAACCCTCACCAGGGCCCCCAGGCCGATCAGGACGAGCCAAATGAAATGCATGAACTAAATCGGCAGCATGGACATCGGAGGCAACAACCCAGGAATTATCCTCCTGACCATAGCCCTTCCACTTAACCAGGTACTGAAGCTTCCGTCTTGAAATACGAGAATCCAAAATTTTTTCCACCACATACTCCAACTCCCCCTCAACCAACACCGGAGCCGGAGGATCAACGGAGGGAACCATAGGCACCACGTACCTCCGCAACAACGACCTATGGAAAACATTATGGATGGCAAAAGAAGCTGGAAGGACCAAACGAAATGACACAGGGTTGAGAATTTCAGAAATCTTATAAGGACCAATGAAACGAGGCTAAAACTTAGGAGAAGAAACCTTCATAGGAACATAACGAGAAGACAACCAAACCAAATCCCCAACACGAAGTCGGGGACCAACACAACGACGGCGGTTAGCGAAACATTGAGCCTTCTCCTGGGACAACGTCAGATTGTCCACTACGTGAGTCCAAATTTGCTGCAACCTGTCCACCACAGAATCCACACCAGGACAGTCAGAAGGCTCAACCTGCCCCGAAGAAAAACGAGGATGAAAACCAGAATTGCAAAAAAAAGGCGAAACCAAAGTAGCAGAACTAGCCCGATTATTAAGGGCGAACTCAGCCAATGGCAAGAAGGTCACCCAATCATCCTGATCAGCAGAAACAAAGCATCTCAGATAGGTTTCCAAAGTCTGGTTGGTTCGTTCGGTTTGGCCATTTGTTTGAGGATGGAAAGCCGAAGAAAAAGACAAATCAATGCCCATCTTAGCACAAAAGGACCGCCAAAACCTAGAGACAAACTGGGAACCTCTGTCCGACACAATGTTCTCCGGAATGCCATGCAAACGAACCACATGTTGAAAAAATAATGGCAACAAATCAGAGGAGGAAGGTAATTTAGGCAAGGGTACCAAATGGACCATCTTAGAAAAGCGATCACAAACCACCCAGATGACAGACATCCTTTGAGAGACAGGAAGATCTGAAATAAAATCCATGGAAACATGCGTCCAAGGCCTTTTCGGGACTGGCAAGGGCAAAAGCAACCCACTGGCACGAGAACAGCAGGGCTTAACCCGAGCACAAGTCCCACAGGACTGCACAAAGGAACGCACATCCCATGACAAGGAAGGCCACCAAAAGGACCTAGCCACCAAATCTCTGGTACCAAAAATCCCAGGATGACCGGCCAATACCGAGCAATGAACCTCAGAAATAACTCTGCTAGTCCACCTATCAGGGACAAACAGTTTCTCCGCTGGACAACGGTCAGGTCTATCAGCCTGAAACTCCTGCAGCACCCGCCGCAAATCAGGGGAGATGGCAGACAGAATTACCCCCTCTTTGAGAATACCAGCCGGCTCTGGGACTCCCGGAGAATCAGGCACAAAACTCCTAGAAAGGGCATCAGCCTTCACATTCTTAGAACCTGGAAGGTATGAGACCACAAAATCGAAACGGGAGAAAAACAGCGACCATCGAGCCTGTCTAGGATTCAACCGCTTGGCAGACTCGAGATAAGTCAGATTTTTGTGATCCGTCAAGACCAACACGCGGTGCTTGGCTCCCTCAAGCCAATGTCGTCACTCCTCGAATGCCCACTTCATAGCTAGCAGCTCCCGATTGCCAACATCATAATTACGCTCAGCAGGCGAAAACTTTCTAGAAAAGAAGGCACATGGCTTCATCACAGAGCCATCAGAACTTCTTTGAGACAAAACAGCCCCTGCTCTAATCTCAGAAGCATCAACCTCGATCTGAAAAGGGAGCGAAACATCTGGCTGATGCAACACAGGGGCCGAAGAAAAACGACGTTTCAGCTCCTGAAAAGCCTCAACGGCCGCAGAGGACCAATTCACCACATCAGCACCTTTCTTGGTCAAATCAGTCAAAGGTTTAACCACACTAGAAAAATTAGCGATGAAGCGACGGTAAAAATTAGCAAAGCCCAGGAATTTCTGGAGGCTCTTCACAGATGTAGGTTGAGTCCAATCATAAATGGCCTGAACTTTAACAGGATCCATCTCGATAGTAGAAGGGGAAAAAATGAAGCCCAAAAAGGAAACCTTCTGAACTCCGAAGAGACATTTAGACCCCTTCACAAACAAGGAATTAGCACGAAGGACCTGGAATACCATTCTGACCTGTTTCACATGAGACTCCCAATCATCCGAAAAGACCAAAATATCATCCAAATATACAATCATGAATCTATCCAGATACTTTCGGAAGATGTCATGCATAAAGGACTGAAACACAGATGGAGCATTTGAAAGCCCGAATGGCATTACCAGGTACTCAAAATGGCCCTCGGGCGTATTAAACGCTGTTTTCCATTCATCGCCCTGTCTAATACGCACAAGGTTATACGCCCCTCGAAGATCTATCTTGGTGAACCAACTAGCCCCCTTAATCCGAGCAAACAAATCAGACAGCAGAGGCAAAGGGTACTGAAATTTGACCGTGATTTTATTGAGAAGGCGGTAATCTATACAGGGTCTCAGAGAACCATCCTTCTAGGCCACAAAAAGGAACCCTGCTCCCAACGGTGATGAAGACGGGCGAATATGCCCTTTCTCCAAGGACTCCTTTATATAACTCCGCATAGCGGCGTGCTCTGGCACAGATAAATTGAAAAGTCGGCCCTTAGGAAACTTACTAGCAGGAATCAAATTTATAGCACAATCACAATCCCTAAGAGGGGGTAGGACACTGGATTTGGGCTCATCAAATACATCCTGGTAATCCGACAAAAACTCAGGGACTTCAGAAGGAGTGGAAGAAGAAATTGACACCAACGGAACATCGCCATGTACCCCTTGACAACCCCAACTAGACACAGACATTGATTTCCAATCCAATACTGGATTATGAACCTGTAGCCATGGCAAACCCAACACGACCACATCATGCAAATTATGCAACACCAAAAAGCGAATATCTTCCTGATGTGCAGGAGCCATGCACATGGTCAACTGAGTCCAGTACTGAGGTTTATTCTTGGCCCACGGGGTGGCATCAATTCCTCTTAATGGAATAGGATACTGCAAAGGCTCCAAGAAAAAAACACAGCGCCTGGCAAACTCCAAGTCCATCAAATTCAGGGCAGCGCCTGAATCCACAAATGCCATAACCGAGTAGGATGACAAAGAGCAAATCAGAGTAATAGACAAAAGAAATTTAGGCTGTACAGTACCAATGGTGACAGACCTAGCGAACCGCTTAGTGCGCTTAGGACAATCAGAGATAGCATGAGTGGGGTCACCACAGTAAAAACACAGCCCATTCTGACGTCTGTGTTCTTGCCGTTCAGTTCTGGTCAAAGTTCTATCACATTGCATAAGCTCAGGCCTCTACTCAGAGGACACCGCCTAATGGTGCACAAGCTTGCGCTCACGCAAACGCCGATCAATTTGAATGGCCAAGGACATTGATTCATTCAGACCAGCAGGCGTGGGGAATCCCACCATAACATCCTTAAGGGCTACAGAAAGACCCTTTCTAAAAATTGCTGCCAGGGCACACTCATTCCATTGAGTAAGCACAGACCATTTTCTAAACTTCTGACAATATACCTCCGCTTCATCCTGACCCTGACACAAAGCTAGCAAAATTTTCTCTGCCTGATCCACTGAATTCGGTTCGTCATAAAGCAATCCAAGCGCTAGAAAAAACGCATCTACATTAAGCAATGCAGGATCTCCTGGCGCAAGGGAGAATGCCCAGTCTTGAGGGTCGCCACGCAACAAAGAAATAATAATTTTTACTTGCTGAATGGGGTCACCAGAGGGGCGGGGTTTCAAAGCAAGAAACAGTTTACAATTATTTTTGAAATTCAGAAACTTAGATCTATCCCCAGAAAACAAATCAGGAATTGGAATTCTTGGCTCTAACATCGGATTCTGAACTACATAATCTTGAATGCTTTGTACCCTTGCAGTAAGTTGATCCATACAAGAGGACAGACCTTGAATATCCATATCTACACCTGAGTCCTGAACCACCCAGAGGTTAAGGGGAAAAGAGAGACAAAACACACTGCAAAGAAAAAAAAATGGGTTCAGAACTTCTCTTATCCCTCTTTTGAGATGCATTAACACTTTGTTAGCCAGCTGTACTGTTATGGACCTGGTGGTTAGGAGCACCCGGAATGACCTGATGAGTAAACTCAAAATCGGGACTAGCTCTGGGGAAGTGGGAACTCTGCTGACCGCAAACCCTACTCCTATCACACACACTAGAAATAGCCGTGGAGCGTACCTAACTCTCCCTAGATGCCTCTTCACAGCCTAAGAGCTAACTACCCCTAAAGATAGAAATAGAAGCCTTACCTTGCCTCAGAGAAATTCTCCAAAGGTAAAGGCAGCCCCCCACATATATTGACTGTGAGTTAAGAGGAAGGTCACAAACACAGGAATGAAACAGGTTTTAGCAAAGGTGGCCAGACTTAACTAAATAGTCAGAGGGAAGAAAAGGGAACTATGCGGTCAGCACAAAAACTACAAAAAGCCACGCAGAGTAAGCAAAAAGACTCCCCACACCGACTCACGGTGTGGAGGTGCCACTCTGCACCCCCAGAGCTTCCAGCTAGCAAGGGAATATCATGATAGCAAGCTGGACTAGAATTTAGCAGTACCATGAAATATATTCAGGAAGCAGTAACAACAAATGAACTAGCAAAGACTTAGCTTCTGCTGGAGTAGACAGGTCCTCAGAGAAGTCCAAGAGAGATCTGAACCAATACTGAAACATTGACAGCTGGCATGAAGTAACGATCTGAGTGGAGTTAAATAGGGAAACCAGCATAGCAATAAACGAGGGCAGCTGATAAAGCCAACCTCAGTGACCAGCAGTTCCGCTCGAAGCCACCAGAGGGAGTCCAAGAGCAGAACTAACCAAAGTACCATTCATGACCACAGGAGGGAGTCCGAGAACGGAATTCACAACACTGTGCGGTCAGTATTAAAAACTACAAAATCCATGCAGAGTTTACAAAAATGAACTCCACACCGACTCACGGTGTGGAGGGGCAAATCTGCTTCCCCAGAGCTTCCAGCTAGCCTGAATATGACATAGTGACAAGCTGGACAAAAAGAGACATATTTGCAGAGCAATAGAGTCCTAACAAGTGGACAAACAAGAACTAGCAAAAACTTATCTTTTGCTGACAAGGACAGGCCATATGAGAAATCCAAGGAGAGAACCAAATCCAACCAAGAACATTGACAGCTGGCATGAACTAAAGCCCAGAGCAGGTTTAAATAACAAACCCAGGCAAGGCGATCAGTGGAGGCAGCTGCTACAGCTACCTAAAGGAGCAGCAGTTCCACTCGAAACCACCAGAGGGAGCCCAAGGGCAGAACTCACAAAAATACCATTAGCAACCACAGGAGGGAGCTCCAGAACGGAATTCACAACACTGCACATGATGAAGTGAGTGAGGGGACGGGAGACTGCAAATGATGAATTGAGAGTGAGGGAAGAGGGACAGCAATTGATTTGAAGGTGAGGTGGGGAGAGCAAATGATGACTGGGAGAGAGCAAATAGTGATGAATTTTGAGGGTGGGGGAGTAAATGATGTATTGAATGTGGAGGTAGAGCTGTTGATAATGAATAGAGTGTGGGAGAGAGAAGACATAACAATGAATTGGGGCGGAAGGGGCATGTAAATATAATGAGTCGGGGGAGAGGGAGGTACATAGTGGGGGCACTGAGTATGCAGTGACTGGTATTGAATTGGGGGAAAGAGTACAGGTGCTAATTAATTTATATATTAGGTGGGGAAAGTGGCTATGTATAGCTAGAAGGGGCTCAGTGGTGGATTATAATTTATATTTGTAATGATGGGTTGCATAATAACCAATTATATATTGATTGTGGGTGCACCTCTGTATTCAGATGTGCAGTGTAGAAGAAAGGGAAAAAGAGGGGAATGTGCTCTGGAAGTGGTGCTCTAGATAACTGTGTTATTTTATGCAGAGATGAGTCCTGGCTGGAAGAAGTGATGGCAGTCTGCGCTGCATGAAAAAGAAAAGCAAAGATGAAGGACTTCAGCTAGAGACGTCACTTGTGAGTCAGTGTGTTAACTGTACACTGACACTATACACTGTATACTCTGTACAGAGCTCATGTGTATAATGTCACCAGTGATCACTATATTATCTGTACACAGACACTGTATACAGAGGTCCTGTGTATAATGTTAATGGTGATCACTGTATTTCCTGTATACTATATACAGAGCTCCTGTGTATAATGTCACCAGTGATCACTGTATTACCTGTATACTGACACTATATACAGAGCTCCTGTGTATAATGTCACCAGTGATCACTGTATTACATGTACACTGACACTGTATACTATGTACAGAGCTTTTGTGTATAATGTTACTGGTGATCACTGCATTATCTGTACACTGACAGTAAATACAGAGTCCCTGTGTATAATGCCACTTGGTATTGTGTTTTTTGTTTTTTTTTGTTGTAATGATCAGTATGTTAGTGTTCAGTCACTATGTGATGGTAATATGTGGTCTGGCCATGGTGTGGTAGTATTTGTTCCTTCTATCTGATATTATTTGGTCACTATGTGGTGGTAATATGTGGTCTGGTCATGGTGTGACGGCATTTGTCCCTTGTATGTTGTATTAATGGTCATTTAAAAAAAATGTATGTGACTCATTCCCTTAAAGAAAAATACATAGAAATATATTTATATTTAATAGGTTAGAGTAGAGTAGGGTCCAGCCAAAGGAGTCTACCATGTCATGGTGGCGGCTTAAAAATTCTTTTGGCCAGAACAAAAGCTGCTGGCTATGTATGTGATCTGGTGTTTGATGGGAACTGTTAATTTCTGATTGATGAGGACGTGGTGAAGTTGAGTTTTTCCAAGAGTGGGCGATGGGATGGTGGAGGCGGAGCTGGGGTGGAGCCTGGGCGGAGTCTCAAGGTGGCCCGAAAATTTTGCCAGTATGAGGCCCCAAAATTCCTAGTGGCAGCCCTGTCTGTAGGGATCAGGCAGACCTAGCTAAGAATCAAAAGCTGAAAATGAATATAAATGTTTATATGGTGCCTTTGATATCAAACTTGGAAGCATAAAGGAAACGTGTGAATGTGGTTTTCTTAAAAAAAAAAATAAAAAAATAACACAAATTGTAGTATAATTTCTCTCAGTATCTGAAATTATCACTAATTTTACCCTACATCCGTACTTAAATTATTACTAACTAGTTGTAAGATCATAATGTCTAAAGGTGTTACTCCAGAAAGAAAGTAAACTAACACAAACAAACTGAAATAAATGTGCAGGAACAGCTGCTGTAGTTGCAATGCGAAAGCAAGAAAGAAAAGAGGCAACAAAATGCTGCCAGCGCAAATATGTAAACGGCCATATTTGTTACACAGCTCCTAGAAATGTGAGGTTCTTAGCGCACATTTTGATCAAATTGTGCGAGCCCATCTGCCAACGACAAGGCGACCTCTTCAGATGGGACCTACACTAACACTACGCTAACCGGTATAAATAAAGCTCCTATGTCTAAAGTTGTTGATCCAGAAGAAGGCAAAAAACCCTGGACACACTCAGCCAATTTGTGACTCAGGGAAAAAATTCCTTCTTGACCCCGGGAAAAGGCGATCAGTCCTAGAACCCTGGATCAAACCCTACTACTAATACTATGGTTATTATTATCCTCCCACATTATCTATTGTTATCTACTGTATCCTCACCCATCCCTTGTAGATTGTGAGCCTTCGCGGGCAGGGTCCTCTCTCCTACTGTACCTATTATGACTTGTATTGTTCAAGATTATTGTACTTGTTTTTATTATGTATACCCCTCCTCACTTGTAAAGCGCCATGGAATAAATGGCGCTATAACAATAAATAAATAATAATAATAATAATAATCTATGTATTATTATTATTGTTTCTATTCTAAGTAATGTTTATTCTAATATTAAAACTAAAATCATTACTATATGCTTATTATTAAAATACTAATTTAATAACTGCTTTTTGTCCTTTTTCTTCCTTATTATAAATATTCTACCATTGCAGCTTTAATCATTTTTTTTTGTTATAACTATAAAAAGACTATTGTACCTTTTCTACTATAAATATTACTACTATACTATGTATATGCTTTTGATCCAGAAGAAGGCAAAAACCCTTAGACACTTTCAGCCAATCTGTGTCTGAAGGGAAAAATTCCTTCTTGACCCCGGGAAAAGGCGATCAGTCCTAGAACCCTGGATCAAGCCGCCTAATTCTATTAAAATGTGTATAGCTGGCTACCTTGTTATGACAACTACTTCTCTATATCTTATTTATACTACTGTAACTAATTGTTTATATTGTTATTAATTATTATGAACGCTACGCCGCTACCAATAATAAGGTCCCTATGTTACTTACTGCTAGATCAAACCTGCTGTTATAACTACTATTATTACTTTTACATTTTTATTCCTACTATTTTTTTACTATTTTTACTACTTTTTGTTACTACTGTGAATAGCTAATATTAAAGCTTTGCCTGCTACTATTAATATACTGCTGCTCTAATATTTTACCGCTCTTATTACTATTCTTTTTTTATACTTACCTCCCAGTATTTGCCGTATATGATGTTATCGGCTGAGAGGTCCTAGCAGGATTGTCCAGATGATGTTCTTCTTTCCTCTCAAATACTGGTTAACATATTGGAGGATGTGGCACTGCGTGGTCCTGCTGCTTCTTCTGGCCTCTGTCCTGCTGCTTCTTCTGGCCTCTGTCCTGCTGCTTCTTCTTGCCTCTGTTGTGGTCTTTCTTCCGGCGCCGATCTTAATTGTGATTTTGACCTTTTTTTTCTTCCTTTCTTCTTTTGGGGTTCTCTGCTCTTCATCCAGGTCCATACACAGTATTTTAGCCCGCATTGCCCTTGCTTCTTGTTCTGTGATCTGGGTCTTCATGGATGGTGCAGGCTGCTCTTCATATTCATGCCTTGTTGTATATTTCTTCTGGGCATCTGGGCTGGTCGGCATGAGGCGCTAAGAAGACAGCAGATTAAGTTACTCATGTACAGTAATAAGACATTCCTATACACCCTTGTAAAATTAAAGACAGCGGTATAGTTGTCTTGTCACTAACCTCCATCTTGTAGAGGGGTGACGGCAGAAACTTCATACAGAAGGCCAGTCTTCTGAATGCCTCCTCCGGTGTGATATCAACTGAAGAGAAAAGAACCAAATATTAGGATCTCCCATAACCGTACAGAGAGGATGTGACAGAGCGGCACTACTGATCGCCATATTGCTAACCATCCCGCTAAATTCTAGGAACAGAATTGTCAGTAAGAAGAAGATAGAAAAATGTGTTTTGTACATGGAAGATGCAATCCTTCGGTAGCCTTCATGGCCAGTGATAGGATTCCCCTGTCTACCTATGAAGCTCACGTTCTACTCAGACCGGCGATGTCAACCTCTGTTGGGAATCAGTTTAGCTTTCTGGTATTTTTTACAGCAAATATCTGCAGTTCTATAGTTACCCCCCAAATTACTGGAAACCTGACACCTCCAAAGATAAAGAAAGGTGAAGCCGTTGGGAGCCGTCTGACCACAGCACAGAGAATGTTCGCCTAACAGTGTGAGGAATCTCACCTGATCCAGCGCAGGATGAAGGTCCTGTCCATAACATGGTCTCGCTGTGGTCTTCACTCGTGTCCAAATCTATCAAAATCCTGTAAAATAGCAGAACAGTCAGAATAGGTTTTGGCCATTTGGGCAGATGCCATTGACTAGGGTGTGCTGTTACTGGAAACTTTGGGAAACACCGTCTGTGTGTTTAGGAGGCATTGCCGGGGCAAAGGCAACATTGGGCAATGTGCAGGATATGACTGTTATACATCCAATATCTGCCCATCCCCATTATTCTGTGCTGTATATGGAGCACTTTATTTAATGGAGGAATATTCGGAATAAACGACTTCGGTCCGTTCTCCGCTCTGCAGGCGCCGTTCTCTATGGAGGACAGAGCTGATGTTAAATATTGGACCCATCCAATAAGATGTGAAAAGTGGAGACAGCGGAGTATCACCCGCCGGCTCCTCATCATGTACATGTCTGTATGTGAAGTGTCGGGGTAAATATGAACAATTAGTAACAGAACATCTCGGGTTATTCTGTATGAATATGTGATGAGATAAATCAGCCATCACTTATATTATATTACAGGTTTATACCTGAAATGTCGCAGTGGCTGCAGGTGTCCGTCTTCACTCTCCGCTGAGATAGAACAGACTGAAAATAACTGACGTTTGTGCTTTTTCAAATTTAAATCTAACAATCCTACTGGTTGTTTATTGCCATGGTGACAGAAGTCACTGATAATTTAAAGGGACATGACTAGTGTTGAGCGATACCGTCCGATACTTGAAAGTATCGGTATCGGAAAGTATCGGCCGATACCGGCAAAGTATCGGATCCAATCCGATACCGATACCCGATACCAATACAAGTCAATGGGACTCAGGTATCGGACGGTATTCCTGATGGTTCCCAGGGTCTGAAGGAGAGGAAACTCTCCTTCAGGCCCTGGGAACCATATTAATGTGTAAAAGAAAGAATTAAAATAAAAAATATCGCTATACTCACCTGTCCGACGCAGCCGGGACCTCAGCGAGGGAACCGGCAGCGTTGTTTGTTTAAATTTCGCGCTTTTACTTGGTTACGTGAAGTCCCGGCTTGTGATTGGTCAGGGCGGCCATGTTGCCGGGACGCGGACCAATCACAGCAAGCCGTGACGAAATTACGTCACGGCTTGCTGTGATTGGTCCGCGTCCCGGCAACATGGCCGCCATTAACCAATCACAAGCCGTGACGTCACGGGAGGCTGGACATGCGCGTATTTTGAAAAGCGCGCGTGTCCAGCCTCCAGTGACGTCCCGGCTTGTGATTGGTTAATGGCGGCCATGTTGCCGGGACGTCACTGGAGGCTGGACACGCGCGCTTTTCAAAATACGCGCATGTCCAGCCTCCCGTGACGTCCCGGCTTGTGATTGGTTAATGGCGGCCATGTTGCCGGGACGTCACTGGAGGCTGGACACGCGCGCTTTTCAAAATACGCGCATGTCCAGCCTCCCGTGACGTCACGGCTTGTGATTGGTTAATGGCGGCCATGTTGCCGGGACGCGGACCAATCACAGCAAGCCGTGACGTAATTTCGTCACGGCTTGCTGTGATTGGTCCGCGTCCCGGCAACATGGCCGCCCTGACCAATCACAAGCCGGGACTTCACGTAACCAAGTAAAAGCGCGAAATTTAAACAAACAACGCTGCCGGTTCCCTCGCTGAGGTCCCGGCTGCGTCGGACAGGTGAGTATAGCGATATTTTTTATTTTAATTCTCTTTTTTACACATTATTACATTAATGTTGTTGCGATACCCGATACCCGATACCACAAAAGTATCGGATCTCGGTATCGGAAATTCCGATACAGCAAGTATCGGCCGATACCCGATACTTGCAGTATCGGAATGCTCAACACTAGACATGACGGTATTATTGCACTATAGTGAATTTTACTATATGTAACTCCCCTTTGACACCATTTAAGCACATGGAGATGTGTTGTAATTCCCTGCACAGATGATAGGCGCAATAATATGCAGGTAAATGATATGAAGGACCAGTGTCCCATTTGTTCTAAGGATTGGTGCGGGTCCCAGGAATTGGGTCCTAGCAATATGTCTTCGTTTACCAAAAACCCTGTAATTGCTTCTACTTCACTGTATTTTGTGAGGTCATGATATCTTATTATCTAGTTGGATTGCTCAAGGGAGTTTTTATTGTGTAATTTACAATAAGAATAGAAGTGTTGTCACCTAGGAGAGGCATGTTCAATAACTATTAGGCTTAGGCAGAGCTACCATCAGGGCATTACTGCCTTGACTGGAGAATGGGGCCCGATGAGCAGAAGGGGCCCACAATGGGTCCCGTCTCTTCTGTTCATCGGGCCTCAGCGGCGCGCTTCTGCCAGTGCAGTAACTGAACCTGAGACCGAGATGCAGGTTCAGTTAAACTCTATAGCCGTGCGGGCCTGCACAACAATAGTGAAAAGCCGCTAGCCAATAGGAAGAGAGTGGGAAGAGAGAGGCTAAGTGCCAGAATAGGCGCATACAGATGTGCCTTTTCTGGGGTGGCTGGGGGCAGATGTGTTTAGCCGGGGGGGTCCTATAACCATGGACCCTCTCTAGGCTATTAATATCTGCCCTCAGTCACTGGCTATCCCACTCTGGCGGAGAAAATTGCACGGGAGCTCCCAAATTCTGCACACACACACTACTAACATTATTAGTGAGGACTATGTAAAAATATAACGGATATGAAATGGTTTAATGTATGTAAACCATGTCTCATATGTCTCATATCCTGTCGGGTTTGGTAAAGAGATGGCAAAAGCTCTGTATGAAATATAAATATATATATATATATATATATATATATATATATATACCGTATTTTCTGGCATATAAGACGACTTTTTAACCCCTGAAAATCTTCTTAAAAGTCGAGCGTCGTCTTATACGCCGGGTGCAGACCAATGTGCATATGGTGGGTGGGGGGAGAGTGGTCCCTATGACGAAGAGAGGGGGTGTCTCACAGGAAAGTGTGAGTGGAGTATCCCCCTATTACCTCATTGTGGCAGCGTGGGGTTTCTGTGCTGGTGAGCGGCGGCGGATCCTCTTTGTGCCGCGTGGGTGCTCTGTGCTGTGAGGCGGCGGCGGCGTATATTCGTGCAGTGTCGGGGCTCCGCCGGCATGTCCTCACAGCCTGGAGGCACCGGCAGCTCCATTGCTGCGATGCGGTGGCCTCCGGGAAAATGGCCGCTGGGGGCGGCACATGCTCAGATTCAGATCTCGTCCCGAGCTATCGAGATATCATTTTATTCAACTTTCTATGGCCTACATGTTCATATAGACGGCTTAGGAGGGTTGATCCTACGGACAGATTGTGCTGACATAAACATTCAATCATCAACAGACCTGTGCCCAGTGAATCTGTAATAAGTCATACAGATTGACAGATTGTTGTAAAGCGCTGCGGAATATGTTGGCGCTATATAAATAAAAATTATTATTATTATTTATTATTGTTAGTCTTTCTTTGTCCTTCAATGTGTAACTGCGCATATCTTAGAGGACCTGGTGTGGAATTCTGCTGCTGTGGTCCATTCACTTCATTGGTCAATGTGCCGTGTATTAAGAGATGCTCCTCTGTATTCCACAGATGTAACACATGGTTTTATCACCATGAGCCATTCTCATCTGACTTCCATCATTAATGTGGCATCTTACACCCACATAGCAGGCGTTGAATAATACATTTTGCACACCACACTGTAAGCTTAGTTATGAATGAGATTCCTAGGACGTCAGCCAGGGGCGGACACAGACTGCAGAGGGCCCTGTGCAAGAAATCTTCCTGCCCCCCCCCCCCCCATACCGCAACAAAGTTATGTAAACATATAGGTTGTAATATTTATTATCAGTTTAGAACACAACTATCAACTCTAAATAATAAATTTAAGTTCCAGATTTAACAACTGAATATAACACAAAGCAGTCATGCAATTGATGTCATATCTGGCAAATCTGGATGTGCTTATTGTGGCCTATGACTTATCAAGCTGGAGGAAATAATACTGTAGTGAGGAGGATTTGATTTTTTTCAAAACGTAAAAGGGTTGTCCAGGACTGTTTTATTATTTAACTATGAACCTATGAACTGATAGGCAGGTAGTTGCCAACTACCCACCTGTTCTGTGCTGGCCTAGAGCGGTCAAGGACTGCTCCTGCCACCGATCCTGCTGCTTCATGTCAATAGAGCAGCTTTTCATGTTCTGGGCTGCTCTGTCTCTGTCGGCTTTAGTCAGCCATTCAAATGTTTGAATTTAGAAATGTTCACTGAAAAATGTATTTCAAACAGTAAAACTGTGTGGAGGTGTGAACAATTTACTTAAAACTCATTCTCCTGGTCTTCTTTTCAGCAAATTCATCAATAATTTTATTTAAGTTAATCTTTCTAGCACAGTCATTTTCAATTGACAGCATAAGAAATAATTTTGGGTAATTTAGCTGTCTGTGCTAACTCTTCTTTTCTTAGTCTGCGCTTTTGAGCTCCGCTTTTAGGTTTTTGGCCAGATGCCATTCTAAAAAAAATGAACATAAATGTATGTTCAGTTGTTCACTATGTGTTCAGTTAACATTACAGACTATTTAACAGATATGTTATTGTATTATAAACAATAAAAAGGGGCATAAACACCACAACATATCAACAGGTATGTCAGATGCATGTAGGTGCTTAAAAGGGTTGTCCTCTACTAGACAACCCCTTCTTAAACTACCGTATATACTCGAGTATAAGCCGACCCCCCCCTTAGTATAACCTGCCCCCCCCTAATTTTGCAACAAAAAACTGGGAAAACTTATTGACTCGAGTATAAGCCTAGGGTGGAAAATACAGCAGCTACCGGTAAATGTCAAAAATAAAAATAGATACCAATAAAAGTAAAATTAATTGAGACATCAGAAGGTTAAGTGTTTTTGAATATCCATATTGAATCAGGAGCCCCATATAATGCTCCATACTGTTCATTATGGCCCCATAAATGCTCCATATAAAGCTGTGCCACATATAATGCTCCATACAATTCATTATTGTCCCATAGTTGCTCCATATAAAGCTGTGCCACATATAATGCTCTATACAATTCATTATTGCCCCATAGTTGCTCCATATTAAGCTGTGCCACATATAATGCTCCATACAATTCATTATTGAATATTGCCCCATAGATGCTCCATATAAAGCTGTGCCGCCACATATAATGCTCCATACAATTCATTATGGCCCCATAGATGCTCCATATAACGCTGTGCCACATATAAATGCTGCTGCTGCAATAAAAAAAAAAAAATGATGCAGCGCCCCATTGTCCTGGTCGTTGCAGTACTGATGCTCCGCCGCTAAGGGGGGTGTTGGTACATCTGATGGCACTTAAGGAGTTCACCTGACCAGGTATCACAGACACCAATACACTTCACAGTCTGGCCTCCAGGGGGAGCTAAGGGTACTATGTATTAGGCCACTCCTCACATCTGGTAAAACTGGGGGTTAGATAGGAAGTTAGACAGAAGCTGACTGGGTTGGAACCAGGCAACATCCTGTGGCAGAGGGTGTTGCAGGGGAAGATTCAGGGGGGTCCCTGTCAGGGGTGGGATCCTGACAGAGGCCTAGCGAACAGAAAGAACGTTACGGGACCGCGCCTGCACTTCATTGCGGCGGTACCCCAAGAAAGGACAAGAAGCGAGGTTTATTGTGCTGAGTGAGAAACGAGATCAACGCAACAAGGAGAAAACACCAGTAGGAGACGTGCTGTAAGACCGAGGCAACATCCTACTGAGGCGCGTAGCCGGTGGCCGGAAACGCCGAGGAAGTATTGAGCTCCAGGCCTTACTTCAAACCTACGGCAGGACAGTCAGTTATAGGCGGGCTGTCTCACCCAAAATCACCTAAGCAGACATAGGGGGAAACAGTTGGAGAGGGGCGACTCTAGGGTCCCGGAAGACCTCCAGGCCTACCCGTCATACGGGTGCGTCCTAGCCATATCATCTGTGGGGACGGAGAAGAACATCAGAATCAGTTGTGCGGGAACTTCAGAAACAGACACAACAGTTGTGAGGACTATCCCGTGGTGCTAAGCAGGGAAGGACTACAACACACAAGCGCTAGAAGGTAGGCACAGATTTCCACCTGCAAAGGGAACTCTGGAGGTGCCATCGGACCGGCCGGTCTCAGCCAGCCCTGTTAACCGTACTTCGGATTGAGGATCCTGAAGCCTTCAGTAAAGAGGTAAAGAGACTGCAACTTGGTGTCCTTGTTGTTCATCGCGATCTGCACCACACTATCATCACTCTCCACTTTTACTGGACGCCCCTCAGCAGGGTCACGGACCGGTCTAGCCACCGTGACAATCCCAGAACCGAGACAGAGAGGCCCGGTACCAGGTACCCTTCGGCCCTTCGGCAGTGGGGGCGCTCCAATGACATACTCACCTCTCGTCTCTGCCCGCTGGTCCTCACCGTCCCGGTCTCTCCGCACTGACTGTTCAGGCAGAGGGCGGCGCGCACACTATACGTCATCGAGCCCTCTGACCTGCACAGTCACAGCAGAGGACGCGGAAGACTGAGCGGCGCCCGGCGGGTGGATCGTGGACAGGTAAATATGATACTCACCTGCTCCCGGCATCCCTGGCTCCTTCTCCCGGACTGTGGACAGATGGTCTCCGCAGACTCTGGGCACGGCAGCTTCTTCACCAGCGGTCACTGGGTACCGCTCATTACAGGATCCACACAGTGTATCACAACAATGCTGTGTATGTCCGTCGCCGTCGGGGGCCCCCTCCCGCTCTGGGCCCCGCGGTGCGGTTGCATCGGTTGAACTGGCGGTATGTCCGCCCCTGACATCAGCCTTTCCTGAGATGCTAAAAACCACCCGTCTGCCACCAAATCATTTCATGGAGATCACCTTTCATCCCTTTTATTGTGTTTTGCCTGAACGACTGCTGAATCTTTTGACCATGTTTGCGGCTTTGAGGCATTAAGTTGCTGTCCCATGAATAGATGCCTGAACTAGCAGGTGTTATTATAGTGCAGCCATTGAGTTACTAAAAGTAAGCGAATATTTGCAAGATTACAGCTAGGGATTTACATCAATCCAGCATTGTCCGCAGGCTACTTATAAATCATTGCATTTGCAGCCTTGTAACATCAAGACCGATGTCCCATGTTGAGTGATATTGCATCCTACCGGGAATCCTGGCCTTACTGCTGTATGGGGCCCAGTGAACAGCAGTACACAGAGGGGCCCACAGGTCCGGGTCCCCACTTATGTGCTACTGTTCATCGGGCCCCATCGTGCAGCAAAGTGGTGCGCGCTACGGTGCACACGTCGGCGCTGGGGCCCGGGAGCTTTCCCAGAGCTGTGCACGGCCATCTTACCTTGACGGCTGTGCAGCTCCTCCTCCATCCATCTTTGGTTGAGCCTAGACTGTATGGACTCCTTCCATGTCCTGACTGCAGCCCATACAGCAATGGTCCCCAACCTTTCTGACCTTGAGAGCCACATTCAGTTCTGAGAGAGGGTCGCGAGCCACATTCAGCTCTGGGAGAGGGTCGCGAGCCACATCCAAGTCTCGACTCCCTTACAATAATGGCAACCAAAGCCCCCATTATGGGTATGATGATAATCAAAGCTTTTCCACATAAATCACCCCAAAGCATAATACCAAGATCCAGGGGTTATCACAATACCCCTTCAGTATTCTCCCATCAATCACTCCCAAAACATGGTTGCATATAGCTTCAAGCACCTCCTCTCCCAGGTAGTATCATCCAGTTCTCAGCTTACCATACTTAAACTATATCTAAACGAAAGACCAGTATATGTGCATCCACATCTGCTCTTCTGTGCAGGGCTGCTCACAACATTCATAATTTTAAAATGTGATCTTCATACATGTTTGTTAGATCTGGAGCTAATGCACCAAGCTGGCAGACAGCCGCGAGCCACAATTCATGGGACCGCAAGCCACATGTGGCTCCCGAGCTACAGGTTGGGGATCCCTGCCATACAGTCTAGCAGGCTCACTACTGAAGATGGCAGTTTCTCTTCCTGCCTTTGCTAAGTCAGAACACGCCTCCCCAGTATGACACACGCTCCCGAAAATGACATCCTACCTGGAGGGAGCCCATACAATCTAGCATTTACCCTGGAGGCAGAGCCGCGCTGCTGTGGGGTAAGTATACAAAACTTTTTTGTTTTCTGTACAAAATGAATTAAATGGGTGAGCGGGGAGGAGGAGAAATTGCACATGACAGGGGAAGGAGTAAGGGGGACTGCACATGATGATGTGGGGAGGGGGTTTAAAAAGGGACTGCACATGATGATGTGGGGGGATAAAGGGGTACTGCACATGTTGATGTTGGGGAACAAAGGGGATAGCACATGATGTGGGGAGGTGGGTTAAAGAAGACTGCACATGATGTGGGGGGATAAAGGGGTACTGCACATGATGATGTGGGGAGGGGGTTAAATTGGACTGCACATGATGTGGGGAGGGGGCTTAAAAGGGGACTGCACATTATGTGGGGAAGGGGTTAAAGGGGGACTGCACATGATGATGTGGGGGATAAAGGGGGACTGCAAATGATGATGTGGGGAGGGGGGTTAAAGGAGGACTGCACATGATGTTGGGAGGGGGTTAAAGGGGGACTGCACATGATGATGTGGGGGGGTAAAGGAGGACTGCACATGATGATGTGGGGGGTTAAAGGGGTACTGCACATGATGTGGGGAGGGGGTCAAAAGGGGACTGCACGTGAAGTGGGAGGTTAAAAGGAACTGCAAAGGATGACATGGGGTAAAAAAGGGGACTGCACATGATGATGTGGGGGGATAAAGGGGGACTGCACATGATGTGGGGGGAATAAAGGGGGACTGCACATGATGATGTGGGGAGGGGGGCAAAAAGGGGGACTGCACATGATGATGTGGGGAGGGGGGTTAAATAGGGACTGCACATGATGATGTGGGGGGATAAAGGGGGATTGCACAAGATGATGTGGGGGGGTTAAAAGAGGACTGCACATGATGATGTGGGAAGGGGATTAAAGGGGGACTTCACATGATGTGGGAGGGGGTTAAAGGACTGCACATGAAGTGGGGAGTTAAAAGGAACTGCAAAGGATGACATGGGGGTAAAGGGGACTGCACATGATGAAGTGGGGGTAGGGGGACTGCACATGATGAAGTGAGTGAGGGGATGGGAGACTGCAAATGATGAATTGAGAGTGAGGGAAGAGGGACAGCAATTGATTTGAAGGTGAGGTGGGGAGAGCAAATGATGACTGGGAGAGAGCAAATAGTGATGAATTTTGAGGGTGGGGGAGTAAATGATGTATTGAATGTGGAGGTAGAGCTGTTGATAATGAATAGAGTGTGGGAGAGAGAAGACATAACAATGAATTGGGGCGGAAGGGGCATGTAAATATAATGAGTCGGGGGAGAGGGAGGTACATAGTGGGGGGCGCTGAGTATGCAGTGACTGGTATTGAATTGGGTGAAAGAGTACAGGTGCTAATTAATTTATATATTAGGTGGGGAAAGTGGCTATGTATAGCTAGAAGGGGCTCAGTGGTGGATTATAATTTATATTTGTAATGATGGGTGTTGTGAATTCCGTTCTCGGACTCCCTCCTGTGGTCATGAATGGTACTTTGGTTAGTTCTGCTCTTGGACTCCCTCTGGTGGCTTCGAGCGGAACTGCTGGTCACTGAGGTTGGCTTTATCAGCTGCCCTCGTTTATTGCTATGCTGGTTTCCCTATTTAACTCCACTCAGATCTTTACTTCATGCCAGCTGTCAATGTTTCAGTATTGGTTCAGATCTCTCTTGGTCTTCTCTGAGGACCTGTCTACTCCAGCAGAAGCTAAGTCTTTGCTATTTCATTTGTTGTTACTGCTTCCTGAATATATTTCTTAGTACTGCTAAATTCTAGTCCAGCTTGCTATCATATTCCCTTGCTAGCTGGAAGCTCTGGGGGTGCAGAGTGGCACCTCCACACCGTGAGTCGGTGTGGGCAGTCTTTTTGCTTACTCTGCGTGGCTTTTTTGTAGTTTTTTGTGCTGACCGCATACTTCCCTTTTCTTTCCTCTGACTATTTAGTTAAGTCTGGCCTCCTTTGCTAAAACCTGTTTCATTCCTGTGTTTGTGACCTTCCTCTTAACTCACAGTCAATATATATGGGGGGCTACCTTTACCTTTGGGGAATTTCTCTGAGGCAAGGTAAGGCTTCTATTTCTATCTTTAGGGGTAGTTAGCTCTTAGGCTGTGAAGAGGCGTCTAGGGTGAGTTAGGTACGCTCCACGGCTATTTCTAGTGTGTGTGATAAGAGTAGGGTTTGCGGTCAGTTGAGTTCCCACTTTCCCAGAGCTTGTTCCGATTACTAGTTTACTCATCAGGTCATTCCGGGTGCTCCTAACCACCAGGTCCATAACAGATGGGTTGCATAATAACCAATTATATATTGATTGTGGGTGCACCTCTGTATTCAGATGTGCAGTGTAGAAGAAAGGGAAAAAGAGGGGAATGTGCTCTGGAAGTGGTGCTCTAGATAACTGTGTTATTTTATGCAGAGATGAGTCCTGGCTGGAAGAAGTGATGGCAGTCTGCGCTGCATGAAAAAGAAAAGCAAAGATGAAGGACTTCAGCTAAAGACGTCACTTGTGAGTCAGTGTGTTAACTGTACACTGACACTATACACTGTATACTCTGTACAGAGCTCATGTGTATAATGTCACCAGTGATCACTATATTATCTGTACACAGACACTGTATACAGAGGTCCTGTGTATAATGTTAATGGTGATCACTGTATTTCCTGTACACTATATACAGAGCTCCTGTGTATAATGTCACCAGTGATCACTGTATTACCTGTATACTGACACTATATACAGAGCTCCTGTGTATAATGTCACCAGTGATCACTGTATTACATGTACACTGACACTGTATACTATGTACAGAGCTTTTGTGTATAATGTTACTGGTGATCACTGCATTATCTGTACACTGACAGTAAATACAGAGTCCCTGTGTATAATGCCACTTGGTATTTAGTTTTTTTGTTTTTTTTAGTAATGATCAGTATGTTAGTGTTCAGTCACTATGTGATGGCAATATGTGGTCTGGCCATGGTGTGGTGGTATTTGTTCCTTCTATCTGATATTGTTTGGTCACTATGTGGTGGTAATATGTGGTCTGGTCATGGTGTGACGGCATTTGTCCCTTGTATGTTGTATTAATGGTCATTTAAAAAAATGTATGTGACTCATTCCCTTAAAGAAAAATACATAGAAATATATTTATATTTAATAGGTTAGAGTAGAGTAGGGTCCAGCCAAAGGAGTCTACCATGTCATGGTGGCGGCTTAAAAATTCTTTTGGCCAGAACAAAAGCTGCTGGCTATGTATGTGATCTGGTGTTTGATGGGAACTGTTAATTTCTGATTGATGAGGATGTGGTGAAGTTGAGTTTTTCCAAGAGTGGGCGATGGGATGGTGGAGGCGGAGCTGGGGTGGAGCCTGGGCGGAGTCTCAAGGTGGCCCGAAAATTTTGCCAGTATGAGGCCCCAAAATTCCTAGTGGCAGCCCTGTCTGTAGGGATCAGGCAGACCTAGCTAAGAATCAAAAGCTGAAAATGAATATAAATGTTTATATGGTGCCTTTGATATCAAACTTGGAAGCATAAAGGAAACGTGTGAATAAAAAATAAATAAATAACACAAATTGTAGTATAATTTCTCTCAGTATCTGAAATTATCACTAATTTTACCCTACATCCGTACTTAAATTATTACTAACTAGTTGTAAGATCATAATGTCTAAAGGTGTTACTTCAGAAAGAAAGTAAACTAACACAAACAAACTGAAATAAATGTGCAGGAACAGCTGCTGTAGTTGCAATGCGAAAGCAAGAAAGAAAAGAGGTAACAAAATGCTGCCAGCGCAAATATGTAAACGGCCATATTTATTACACAGCTCCTAGAAATGTGAGGTTCTTAGCGCACATTTTGATCAAATTGTGCGAGCCCATCTGCCAACGACAAGGCGACCTCTTCAGATGGGACCTACACTAACACTACACTAACCGGTATAAATAAAGCTCCTATGTCTAAAGTTGTTGATCCAGAAGAAGGCAAAAAACCCTGGACACACTCAGCCAATTTGTGACTCAGGGAAATAATTCCTTCTTGACCCCGGGAAAAGGCGATCAGTCCTAGAACCCTGGATCAAACCCTACTACTAATACTATCGTTATTATTATCCTCCCACATTATCTATTGTTATTTATGTATTATTATTATTGTTTCTATTCTAAGTAATGTTTATTCTAATATTAAAAGTAAAATCATTACTATATGCTTATTATTAAAATACTAATTTAATAACTGCTTTTTGTCCTTTTTCTTCCTTATTATAAATATTCTACCATTGCAGCTTTAATCATTATTTTGTTATAACTATAAAAAGACTATTGTACCTTTTCTACTATAAATATTACTACTATACTATGTATATGCTTTTGATCCAGAAGAAGGCAAAAACCCTTAGACACTTTCAGCCAATCTGTGTCTGAAGGGAAAAATTCCTTCTTGACCCCGGGAAAAGGCGATCAGTCCTAGAACCCTGGATCAAGCCGCCTAATTCTATTAAAATGTGTATAGCTGGCTACCTTGTTATGACAACTACTTCTCTATATCTTATTTATACTACTGTAACTAATTGTTTATATTGTTATTAATTATTATGAATGCTACGCCGCTACCAATAATAAGGTCCCTATGTTACTTACTGCTAGATCAAACCTGCTGTTATAACTACTATTATTACTTTTACATTTTTATTCCTACTATTTTTTACTATTTTTACTACTTTTTGTTACTACTATGATAGCTAATATTAAAGCTTTGCCTACTACTATTAATATACTGCTGCTCTAATATTTTACCGCTCTTATTACTATTCTTTTTTTATACTTACCTCCCAGTATTTGCCGTATATGATGTTATCGGCTGAGAGGTCCTAGCAGGATTGTCCAGATGATGTTCTTCTTTCCTCTCAAATACTGGTTAACATATTGGAGGATGTGGCACTGCGTGGTCCTGCTGCTTCTTCTGGCCTCTGTCCTGCTGCTTCTTCTGGCCTCTGTCCTGCTGCTTCTTCTTGCCTCTGTTGTGGTCTTTCTTCCGGCGCCGATCTTAATTGTGATTTTGACCTTTTTTTTCTTCCTTTCTTCTTTTGGGGTTCTCTGCTCTTCATCCAGGTCCATACACAGTATTTTAGCCCGCATTGCCCTTGCTTCTTGTTCTGTGATCTGGGTCTTCATGGATGGTGCAGGCTGTTCTTCATATTCATGCCTTGCTGTAAATTTCTTCTGGGCTTCTGGACTGGTCGGCATGAAGCGCTAAGAAGACAGCAGATTAAGTTACTCATGTACAGTAATAATAATAAGACATTCCTATACACCCTTGTAAAATTAAAGACAGCGGTATAGTCGTCTTCTCACTAACCTCCATCTTGTAGAGGGGTGACGGCAGAAACTTCATACAGAAGGCCAGTCTTCTGAATGCCTCCTCCAGTGTGATATCAACTGAAGAGAAAAGAACCAAATATAAGGATCTCCCATACCCATACAGAGAGGATGTGACAGAGCGGCACTACTGATCGCCATATTGCTAACCATCCCGCTAAATTCTAGGAACAGAATTGTCAGTAAGAAGAAGATAGAAAAATGTGTTTTGTACATGGAAGATGCAATCCTTCGGTAGCCTTCATGGCCAGTGATAGGATTCCCCTCTCTACCTATGAAGCTCACGTTCTACTCAGACCGGCGATGTCAACCTCTGTTGGGAATCAGTTTAGCTTTCTGGTATTTTTTACAACAAATATCTGCAGTTCTATATTTACCCCCAAAATTACTGGAAACCTGACACCTCCCAAAGATAAAGAAAGGTGAAGCTGTTGGGGCCGTCTGACCACAGGACAGAGAATGTTCGCCTAACAGTGTGAGGAATCTCACCTGATCCAGCGCAGGATGAAGGTCCTGTCCACATGGTCTCGCTGTGGTCTTCACTCGTGTCCAAATCTATCAAAATCCTGTAAAATAGCAGAACAGTCAGAATAGGTTTTGGCCATTTGGGCAGATGCCATTGACTAGGGTGTGCTGTTACTGGAAACTTTGGGAAACACCGTCTGTGTGTTTAGGAGGCATTGCCGGGGCAAAGGCAACATTGGGCAATGTGCAGGATATGACTGTTATACATCCAATATCTGCCCATCCCCATTATTCTGTGCTGTATATGGAGCACTTTATTTAATGGAGGAATATTCGGAATAAACGACTTCGGTCCGTTCTCCGCTCTGCAGGCGCCGTTCTCTATGGAGGACAGAGCTGATGTTAAATATTGGACCCATCCAATAAGATGTGAAAAGTGGAGACAGCGGAGTATCACCCGCCGGCTCCTCATCATGTACATGTCTGTATGTGAAGTGTCGGGGTAAATATGAACAATTAGTAACAGAACATCTCGGGTTATTCTGTATGAATATGTGATGAGATAAATCAGCCATCACTTATATTATATTACAGGTTTATACCTGAAATGTCGCAGTGGCTGCAGGTGTCCGTCTTCACTCTCCGCTGAGATAGAACAGACTGAAAATAACTGACGTTTGTGCTTTTTCAAATTTAAATCTAACAATCCTACTGGTTGTTTATTGCCATGGTGACAGAAGTCACTGATAATTTAAAGGGACATGACTAGTGTTGAGCGATACCGTCCGATACTTGAAAGTATCGGTATCGGAAAGTATCGGCCGATACCGGCAAAGTATCGGATCCAATCCGATACCGATACCCGATACCAATACAAGTCAATGGGACTCAGGTATCGGACGGTATTCCTGATGGTTCCCAGGGTCTGAAGGAGAGGAAACTCTCCTTCAGGCCCTGGGAACCATATTAATGTGTAAAAGAAAGAATTAAAATAAAAAATATCGCTATACTCACCTGTCCGACGCAGCCGGGACCTCAGCGAGGGAACCGGCAGCGTTGTTTGTTTAAATTTCGCGCTTTTACTTGGTTACGTGAAGTCCCGGCTTGTGATTGGTCAGGGCGGCCATGTTGCCGGGACGCGGACCAATCACAGCAAGCCGTGACGAAATTACGTCACGGCTTGCTGTGATTGGTCCGCGTCCCGGCAACATGGCCGCCATTAACCAATCACAAGCCGTGACGTCACGGGAGGCTGGACATGCGCGTATTTTGAAAAGCGCGCGTGTCCAGCCTCCAGTGACGTCCCGGCTTGTGATTGGTTAATGGCGGCCATGTTGCCGGGACGTCACTGGAGGCTGGACACGCGCGCTTTTCAAAATACGCGCATGTCCAGCCTCCCGTGACGTCCCGGCTTGTGATTGGTTAATGGCGGCCATGTTGCCGGGACGTCACTGGAGGCTGGACACGCGCGCTTTTCAAAATACGCGCATGTCCAGCCTCCCGTGACGTCACGGCTTGTGATTGGTTAATGGCGGCCATGTTGCCGGGACGCGGACCAATCACAGCAAGCCGTGACGTAATTTCGTCACGGCTTGCTGTGATTGGTCCGCGTCCCGGCAACATGGCCGCCCTGACCAATCACAAGCCGGGACTTCACGTAACCAAGTAAAAGCGCGAAATTTAAACAAACAACGCTGCCGGTTCCCTCGCTGAGGTCCCGGCTGCGTCGGACAGGTGAGTATAGCGATATTTTTTATTTTAATTCTCTTTTTTACACATTATTACATTAATGTTGTTGCGATACCCGATACCCGATACCACAAAAGTATCGGATCTCGGTATCGGAAATTCCGATACAGCAAGTATCGGCCGATACCCGATACTTGCAGTATCGGAATGCTCAACACTAGACATGACGGTATTATTGCACTATAGTGAATTTTACTATATGTAACTCCCCTTTGACACCATTTAAGCACATGGAGATGTGTTGTAATTCCCTGCACAGATGATAGGCGCAATAATATGCAGGTAAATGATATGAAGGACCAGTGTCCCATTTGTTCTAAGGATTGGTGCGGGTCCCAGGAATTGGGTCCTAGCAATATGTCTTCGTTTACCAAAAACCCTGTAATTGCTTCTACTTCACTGTATTTTGTGAGGTCATGATATCTTATTATCTAGTTGGATTGCTCAAGGGAGTTTTTATTGTGTAATTTACAATAAGAATAGAAGTGTTGTCACCTAGGAGAGGCATGTTCAATAACTATTAGGCTTAGGCAGAGCTACCATCAGGGCATTACTGCCTTGACTGGAGAATGGGGCCCGATGAGCAGAAGGGGCCCACAATGGGTCCCGTCTCTTCTGTTCATCGGGCCTCAGCGGCGCGCTTCTGCCAGTGCAGTAACTGAACCTGAGACCGAGATGCAGGTTCAGTTAAACTCTATAGCCGTGCGGGCCTGCACAACAATAGTGAAAAGCCGCTAGCCAATAGGAAGAGAGTGGGAAGAGAGAGGCTAAGTGCCAGAATAGGCGCATACAGATGTGCCTTTTCTGGGGTGGCTGGGGGCAGATGTGTTTAGCCGGGGGGGTCCTATAACCATGGACCCTCTCTAGGCTATTAATATCTGCCCTCAGTCACTGGCTATCCCACTCTGGCGGAGAAAATTGCACGGGAGCTCCCAAATTCTGCACACACACACTACTAACATTATTAGTGAGGACTATGTAAAAATATAACGGATATGAAATGGTTTAATGTATGTAAACCATGTCTCATATGTCTCATATCCTGTCGGGTTTGGTAAAGAGATGGCAAAAGCTCTGTATGAAATATAAATATATATATATATATATATATATATATATATATATATATATACCGTATTTTCTGGCATATAAGACGACTTTTTAACCCCTGAAAATCTTCTTAAAAGTCGAGCGTCGTCTTATACGCCGGGTGCAGACCAATGTGCATATGGTGGGTGGGGGGAGAGTGGTCCCTATGACGAAGAGAGGGGGTGTCTCACAGGAAAGTGTGAGTGGAGTATCCCCCTATTACCTCATTGTGGCAGCGTGGGGTTTCTGTGCTGGTGAGCGGCGGCGGATCCTCTTTGTGCCGCGTGGGTGCTCTGTGCTGTGAGGCGGCGGCGGCGTATATTCGTGCAGTGTCGGGGCTCCGCCGGCATGTCCTCACAGCCTGGAGGCACCGGCAGCTCCATTGCTGCGATGCGGTGGCCTCCGGGAAAATGGCCGCTGGGGGCGGCACATGCTCAGATTCAGATCTCGTCCCGAGCTATCGAGATATCATTTTATTCAACTTTCTATGGCCTACATGTTCATATAGACGGCTTAGGAGGGTTGATCCTACGGACAGATTGTGCTGACATAAACATTCAATCATCAACAGACCTGTGCCCAGTGAATCTGTAATAAGTCATACAGATTGACAGATTGTTGTAAAGCGCTGCGGAATATGTTGGCGCTATATAAATAAAAATTATTATTATTATTTATTATTGTTAGTCTTTCTTTGTCCTTCAATGTGTAACTGCGCATATCTTAGAGGACCTGGTGTGGAATTCTGCTGCTGTGGTCCATTCACTTCATTGGTCAATGTGCCGTGTATTAAGAGATGCTCCTCTGTATTCCACAGATGTAACACATGGTTTTATCACCATGAGCCATTCTCATCTGACTTCCATCATTAATGTGGCATCTTACACCCACATAGCAGGCGTTGAATAATACATTTTGCACACCACACTGTAAGCTTAGTTATGAATGAGATTCCTAGGACGTCAGCCAGGGGCGGACACAGACTGCAGAGGGCCCCTGTGCAAGAAATCTTCCTGCCCCCCCCCCCCCATACCGCAACAAAGTTATGTAAACATATAGGTTGTAATATTTATTATCAGTTTAGAACACAACTATCAACTCTAAATAATAAATTTAAGTTCCAGATTTAACAACTGAATATAACACAAAGCAGTCATGCAATTGATGTCATATCTGGCAAATCTGGATGTGCTTATTGTGGCCTATGACTTATCAAGCTGGAGGAAATAATACTGTAGTGAGGAGGATTTGATTTTTTTCAAAACGTAAAAGGGTTGTCCAGGACTGTTTTATTATTTAACTATGAACCTATGAACTGATAGGCAGGTAGTTGCCAACTACCCACCTGTTCTGTGCTGGCCTAGAGCGGTCAAGGACTGCTCCTGCCACCGATCCTGCTGCTTCATGTCAATAGAGCAGCTTTTCATGTTCTGGGCTGCTCTGTCTCTGTCGGCTTTAGTCAGCCATTCAAATGTTTGAATTTAGAAATGTTCACTGAAAAATGTATTTCAAACAGTAAAACTGTGTGGAGGTGTGAACAATTTACTTAAAACTCATTCTCCTGGTCTTCTTTTCAGCAAATTCATCAATAATTTTATTTAAGTTAATCTTTCTAGCACAGTCATTTTCAATTGACAGCATAAGAAATAATTTTGGGTAATTTAGCTGTCTGTGCTAACTCTTCTTTTCTTAGTCTGCGCTTTTGAGCTCCGCTTTTAGGTTTTTGGCCAGATGCCATTCTAAAAAAAATGAACATAAATGTATGTTCAGTTGTTCACTATGTGTTCAGTTAACATTACAGACTATTTAACAGATATGTTATTGTATTATAAACAATAAAAAGGGGCATAAACACCACAACATATCAACAGGTATGTCAGATGCATGTAGGTGCTTAAAAGGGTTGTCCTCTACTAGACAACCCCTTCTTAAACTACCGTATATACTCGAGTATAAGCCGACCCCCCCCTTAGTATAACCTGCCCCCCCCTAATTTTGCAACAAAAAACTGGGAAAACTTATTGACTCGAGTATAAGCCTAGGGTGGAAAATACAGCAGCTACCGGTAAATGTCAAAAATAAAAATAGATACCAATAAAAGTAAAATTAATTGAGACATCAGAAGGTTAAGTGTTTTTGAATATCCATATTGAATCAGGAGCCCCATATAATGCTCCATACTGTTCATTATGGCCCCATAAATGCTCCATATAAAGCTGTGCCACATATAATGCTCCATACAATTCATTATTGTCCCATAGTTGCTCCATATAAAGCTGTGCCACATATAATGCTCTATACAATTCATTATTGCCCCATAGTTGCTCCATATTAAGCTGTGCCACATATAATGCTCCATACAATTCATTATTGAATATTGCCCCATAGATGCTCCATATAAAGCTGTGCCGCCACATATAATGCTCCATACAATTCATTATGGCCCCATAGATGCTCCATATAACGCTGTGCCACATATAAATGCTGCTGCTGCAATAAAAAAAAAAAAATGATGCAGCGCCCCATTGTCCTGGTCGTTGCAGTACTGATGCTCCGCCGCTAAGGGGGGTGTTGGTACATCTGATGGCACTTAAGGAGTTCACCTGACCAGGTATCACAGACACCAATACACTTCACAGTCTGGCCTCCAGGGGGAGCTAAGGGTACTATGTATTAGGCCACTCCTCACATCTGGTAAAACTGGGGGTTAGATAGGAAGTTAGACAGAAGCTGACTGGGTTGGAACCAGGCAACATCCTGTGGCAGAGGGTGTTGCAGGGGAAGATTCAGGGGGGTCCCTGTCAGGGGTGGGATCCTGACAGAGGCCTAGCGAACAGAAAGAACGTTACGGGACCGCGCCTGCACTTCATTGCGGCGGTACCCCAAGAAAGGACAAGAAGCGAGGTTTATTGTGCTGAGTGAGAAACGAGATCAACGCAACAAGGAGAAAACACCAGTAGGAGACGTGCTGTAAGACCGAGGCAACATCCTACTGAGGCGCGTAGCCGGTGGCCGGAAACGCCGAGGAAGTATTGAGCTCCAGGCCTTACTTCAAACCTACGGCAGGACAGTCAGTTATAGGCGGGCTGTCTCACCCAAAATCACCTAAGCAGACATAGGGGGAAACAGTTGGAGAGGGGCGACTCTAGGGTCCCGGAAGACCTCCAGGCCTACCCGTCATACGGGTGCGTCCTAGCCATATCATCTGTGGGGACGGAGAAGAACATCAGAATCAGTTGTGCGGGAACTTCAGAAACAGACACAACAGTTGTGAGGACTATCCCGTGGTGCTAAGCAGGGAAGGACTACAACACACAAGCGCTAGAAGGTAGGCACAGATTTCCACCTGCAAAGGGAACTCTGGAGGTGCCATCGGACCGGCCGGTCTCAGCCAGCCCTGTTAACCGTACTTCGGATTGAGGATCCTGAAGCCTTCAGTAAAGAGGTAAAGAGACTGCAACTTGGTGTCCTTGTTGTTCATCGCGATCTGCACCACACTATCATCACTCTCCACTTTTACTGGACGCCCCTCAGCAGGGTCACGGACCGGTCTAGCCACCGTGACAATCCCAGAACCGAGACAGAGAGGCCCGGTACCAGGTACCCTTCGGCCCTTCGGCAGTGGGGGCGCTCCAATGACATACTCACCTCTCGTCTCTGCCCGCTGGTCCTCACCGTCCCGGTCTCTCCGCACTGACTGTTCAGGCAGAGGGCGGCGCGCACACTATACGTCATCGAGCCCTCTGACCTGCACAGTCACAGCAGAGGACGCGGAAGACTGAGCGGCGCCCGGCGGGTGGATCGTGGACAGGTAAATATGATACTCACCTGCTCCCGGCATCCCTGGCTCCTTCTCCCGGACTGTGGACAGATGGTCTCCGCAGACTCTGGGCACGGCAGCTTCTTCACCAGCGGTCACTGGGTACCGCTCATTACAGGATCCACACAGTGTATCACAACAATGCTGTGTATGTCCGTCGCCGTCGGGGGCCCCCTCCCGCTCTGGGCCCCGCGGTGCGGTTGCATCGGTTGAACTGGCGGTATGTCCGCCCCTGACATCAGCCTTTCCTGAGATGCTAAAAACCACCCGTCTGCCACCAAATCATTTCATGGAGATCACCTTTCATCCCTTTTATTGTGTTTTGCCTGAACGACTGCTGAATCTTTTGACCATGTTTGCGGCTTTGAGGCATTAAGTTGCTGTCCCATGAATAGATGCCTGAACTAGCAGGTGTTATTATAGTGCAGCCATTGAGTTACTAAAAGTAAGCGAATATTTGCAAGATTACAGCTAGGGATTTACATCAATCCAGCATTGTCCGCAGGCTACTTATAAATCATTGCATTTGCAGCCTTGTAACATCAAGACCGATGTCCCATGTTGAGTGATATTGCATCCTACCGGGAATCCTGGCCTTACTGCTGTATGGGGCCCAGTGAACAGCAGTACACAGAGGGGCCCACAGGTCCGGGTCCCCACTTATGTGCTACTGTTCATCGGGCCCCATCGTGCAGCAAAGTGGTGCGCGCTACGGTGCACACGTCGGCGCTGGGGCCCGGGAGCTTTCCCAGAGCTGTGCACGGCCATCTTACCTTGACGGCTGTGCAGCTCCTCCTCCATCCATCTTTGGTTGAGCCTAGACTGTATGGACTCCTTCCATGTCCTGACTGCAGCCCATACAGCAATGGTCCCCAACCTTTCTGACCTTGAGAGCCACATTCAGTTCTGAGAGAGGGTCGCGAGCCACATTCAGCTCTGGGAGAGGGTCGCGAGCCACATCCAAGTCTCGACTCCCTTACAATAATGGCAACCAAAGCCCCCATTATGGGTATGATGATAATCAAAGCTTTTCCACATAAATCACCCCAAAGCATAATACCAAGATCCAGGGGTTATCACAATACCCCTTCAGTATTCTCCCATCAATCACTCCCAAAACATGGTTGCATATAGCTTCAAGCACCTCCTCTCCCAGGTAGTATCATCCAGTTCTCAGCTTACCATACTTAAACTATATCTAAACGAAAGACCAGTATATGTGCATCCACATCTGCTCTTCTGTGCAGGGCTGCTCACAACATTCATAATTTTAAAATGTGATCTTCATACATGTTTGTTAGATCTGGAGCTAATGCACCAAGCTGGCAGACAGCCGCGAGCCACAATTCATGGGACCGCAAGCCACATGTGGCTCCCGAGCTACAGGTTGGGGATCCCTGCCATACAGTCTAGCAGGCTCACTACTGAAGATGGCAGTTTCTCTTCCTGCCTTTGCTAAGTCAGAACACGCCTCCCCAGTATGACACACGCTCCCGAAAATGACATCCTACCTGGAGGGAGCCCATACAATCTAGCATTTACCCTGGAGGCAGAGCCGCGCTGCTGTGGGGTAAGTATACAAAACTTTTTTGTTTTCTGTACAAAATGAATTAAATGGGTGAGCGGGGAGGAGGAGAAATTGCACATGACAGGGGAAGGAGTAAGGGGGACTGCACATGATGATGTGGGGAGGGGGTTTAAAAAGGGACTGCACATGATGATGTGGGGGGATAAAGGGGTACTGCACATGTTGATGTTGGGGAACAAAGGGGATAGCACATGATGTGGGGAGGTGGGTTAAAGAAGACTGCACATGATGTGGGGGGATAAAGGGGTACTGCACATGATGATGTGGGGAGGGGGTTAAATTGGACTGCACATGATGTGGGGAGGGGGCTTAAAAGGGGACTGCACATTATGTGGGGAAGGGGTTAAAGGGGGACTGCACATGATGATGTGGGGGATAAAGGGGGACTGCAAATGATGATGTGGGGAGGGGGGTTAAAGGAGGACTGCACATGATGTTGGGAGGGGGTTAAAGGGGGACTGCACATGATGATGTGGGGGGGTAAAGGAGGACTGCACATGATGATGTGGGGGGTTAAAGGGGTACTGCACATGATGTGGGGAGGGGGTCAAAAGGGGACTGCACGTGAAGTGGGAGGTTAAAAGGAACTGCAAAGGATGACATGGGGTAAAAAAGGGGACTGCACATGATGATGTGGGGGGATAAAGGGGGACTGCACATGATGTGGGGGGAATAAAGGGGGACTGCACATGATGATGTGGGGAGGGGGGCAAAAAGGGGGACTGCACATGATGATGTGGGGAGGGGGGTTAAATAGGGACTGCACATGATGATGTGGGGGGATAAAGGGGGATTGCACAAGATGATGTGGGGGGGTTAAAAGAGGACTGCACATGATGATGTGGGAAGGGGATTAAAGGGGGACTTCACATGATGTGGGAGGGGGTTAAAGGACTGCACATGAAGTGGGGAGTTAAAAGGAACTGCAAAGGATGACATGGGGGTAAAGGGGACTGCACATGATGAAGTGGGGGTAGGGGGACTGCACATGATGAAGTGAGTGAGGGGATGGGAGACTGCAAATGATGAATTGAGAGTGAGGGAAGAGGGACAGCAATTGATTTGAAGGTGAGGTGGGGAGAGCAAATGATGACTGGGAGAGAGCAAATAGTGATGAATTTTGAGGGTGGGGGAGTAAATGATGTATTGAATGTGGAGGTAGAGCTGTTGATAATGAATAGAGTGTGGGAGAGAGAAGACATAACAATGAATTGGGGCGGAAGGGGCATGTAAATATAATGAGTCGGGGGAGAGGGAGGTACATAGTGGGGGGCGCTGAGTATGCAGTGACTGGTATTGAATTGGGTGAAAGAGTACAGGTGCTAATTAATTTATATATTAGGTGGGGAAAGTGGCTATGTATAGCTAGAAGGGGCTCAGTGGTGGATTATAATTTATATTTGTAATGATGGGTGTTGTGAATTCCGTTCTCGGACTCCCTCCTGTGGTCATGAATGGTACTTTGGTTAGTTCTGCTCTTGGACTCCCTCTGGTGGCTTCGAGCGGAACTGCTGGTCACTGAGGTTGGCTTTATCAGCTGCCCTCGTTTATTGCTATGCTGGTTTCCCTATTTAACTCCACTCAGATCTTTACTTCATGCCAGCTGTCAATGTTTCAGTATTGGTTCAGATCTCTCTTGGTCTTCTCTGAGGACCTGTCTACTCCAGCAGAAGCTAAGTCTTTGCTATTTCATTTGTTGTTACTGCTTCCTGAATATATTTCTTAGTACTGCTAAATTCTAGTCCAGCTTGCTATCATATTCCCTTGCTAGCTGGAAGCTCTGGGGGTGCAGAGTGGCACCTCCACACCGTGAGTCGGTGTGGGCAGTCTTTTTGCTTACTCTGCGTGGCTTTTTTGTAGTTTTTTGTGCTGACCGCATACTTCCCTTTTCTTTCCTCTGACTATTTAGTTAAGTCTGGCCTCCTTTGCTAAAACCTGTTTCATTCCTGTGTTTGTGACCTTCCTCTTAACTCACAGTCAATATATATGGGGGGCTACCTTTACCTTTGGGGAATTTCTCTGAGGCAAGGTAAGGCTTCTATTTCTATCTTTAGGGGTAGTTAGCTCTTAGGCTGTGAAGAGGCGTCTAGGGTGAGTTAGGTACGCTCCACGGCTATTTCTAGTGTGTGTGATAAGAGTAGGGTTTGCGGTCAGTTGAGTTCCCACTTTCCCAGAGCTTGTTCCGATTACTAGTTTACTCATCAGGTCATTCCGGGTGCTCCTAACCACCAGGTCCATAACAGATGGGTTGCATAATAACCAATTATATATTGATTGTGGGTGCACCTCTGTATTCAGATGTGCAGTGTAGAAGAAAGGGAAAAAGAGGGGAATGTGCTCTGGAAGTGGTGCTCTAGATAACTGTGTTATTTTATGCAGAGATGAGTCCTGGCTGGAAGAAGTGATGGCAGTCTGCGCTGCATGAAAAAGAAAAGCAAAGATGAAGGACTTCAGCTAAAGACGTCACTTGTGAGTCAGTGTGTTAACTGTACACTGACACTATACACTGTATACTCTGTACAGAGCTCATGTGTATAATGTCACCAGTGATCACTATATTATCTGTACACAGACACTGTATACAGAGGTCCTGTGTATAATGTTAATGGTGATCACTGTATTTCCTGTACACTATATACAGAGCTCCTGTGTATAATGTCACCAGTGATCACTGTATTACCTGTATACTGACACTATATACAGAGCTCCTGTGTATAATGTCACCAGTGATCACTGTATTACATGTACACTGACACTGTATACTATGTACAGAGCTTTTGTGTATAATGTTACTGGTGATCACTGCATTATCTGTACACTGACAGTAAATACAGAGTCCCTGTGTATAATGCCACTTGGTATTTAGTTTTTTTGTTTTTTTTAGTAATGATCAGTATGTTAGTGTTCAGTCACTATGTGATGGCAATATGTGGTCTGGCCATGGTGTGGTGGTATTTGTTCCTTCTATCTGATATTGTTTGGTCACTATGTGGTGGTAATATGTGGTCTGGTCATGGTGTGACGGCATTTGTCCCTTGTATGTTGTATTAATGGTCATTTAAAAAAATGTATGTGACTCATTCCCTTAAAGAAAAATACATAGAAATATATTTATATTTAATAGGTTAGAGTAGAGTAGGGTCCAGCCAAAGGAGTCTACCATGTCATGGTGGCGGCTTAAAAATTCTTTTGGCCAGAACAAAAGCTGCTGGCTATGTATGTGATCTGGTGTTTGATGGGAACTGTTAATTTCTGATTGATGAGGATGTGGTGAAGTTGAGTTTTTCCAAGAGTGGGCGATGGGATGGTGGAGGCGGAGCTGGGGTGGAGCCTGGGCGGAGTCTCAAGGTGGCCCGAAAATTTTGCCAGTATGAGGCCCCAAAATTCCTAGTGGCAGCCCTGTCTGTAGGGATCAGGCAGACCTAGCTAAGAATCAAAAGCTGAAAATGAATATAAATGTTTATATGGTGCCTTTGATATCAAACTTGGAAGCATAAAGGAAACGTGTGAATAAAAAATAAATAAATAACACAAATTGTAGTATAATTTCTCTCAGTATCTGAAATTATCACTAATTTTACCCTACATCCGTACTTAAATTATTACTAACTAGTTGTAAGATCATAATGTCTAAAGGTGTTACTTCAGAAAGAAAGTAAACTAACACAAACAAACTGAAATAAATGTGCAGGAACAGCTGCTGTAGTTGCAATGCGAAAGCAAGAAAGAAAAGAGGTAACAAAATGCTGCCAGCGCAAATATGTAAACGGCCATATTTATTACACAGCTCCTAGAAATGTGAGGTTCTTAGCGCACATTTTGATCAAATTGTGCGAGCCCATCTGCCAACGACAAGGCGACCTCTTCAGATGGGACCTACACTAACACTACACTAACCGGTATAAATAAAGCTCCTATGTCTAAAGTTGTTGATCCAGAAGAAGGCAAAAAACCCTGGACACACTCAGCCAATTTGTGACTCAGGGAAATAATTCCTTCTTGACCCCGGGAAAAGGCGATCAGTCCTAGAACCCTGGATCAAACCCTACTACTAATACTATCGTTATTATTATCCTCCCACATTATCTATTGTTATTTATGTATTATTATTATTGTTTCTATTCTAAGTAATGTTTATTCTAATATTAAAAGTAAAATCATTACTATATGCTTATTATTAAAATACTAATTTAATAACTGCTTTTTGTCCTTTTTCTTCCTTATTATAAATATTCTACCATTGCAGCTTTAATCATTATTTTGTTATAACTATAAAAAGACTATTGTACCTTTTCTACTATAAATATTACTACTATACTATGTATATGCTTTTGATCCAGAAGAAGGCAAAAACCCTTAGACACTTTCAGCCAATCTGTGTCTGAAGGGAAAAATTCCTTCTTGACCCCGGGAAAAGGCGATCAGTCCTAGAACCCTGGATCAAGCCGCCTAATTCTATTAAAATGTGTATAGCTGGCTACCTTGTTATGACAACTACTTCTCTATATCTTATTTATACTACTGTAACTAATTGTTTATATTGTTATTAATTATTATGAATGCTACGCCGCTACCAATAATAAGGTCCCTATGTTACTTACTGCTAGATCAAACCTGCTGTTATAACTACTATTATTACTTTTACATTTTTATTCCTACTATTTTTTACTATTTTTACTACTTTTTGTTACTACTATGATAGCTAATATTAAAGCTTTGCCTACTACTATTAATATACTGCTGCTCTAATATTTTACCGCTCTTATTACTATTCTTTTTTTATACTTACCTCCCAGTATTTGCCGTATATGATGTTATCGGCTGAGAGGTCCTAGCAGGATTGTCCAGATGATGTTCTTCTTTCCTCTCAAATACTGGTTAACATATTGGAGGATGTGGCACTGCGTGGTCCTGCTGCTTCTTCTGGCCTCTGTCCTGCTGCTTCTTCTGGCCTCTGTCCTGCTGCTTCTTCTTGCCTCTGTTGTGGTCTTTCTTCCGGCGCCGATCTTAATTGTGATTTTGACCTTTTTTTTCTTCCTTTCTTCTTTTGGGGTTCTCTGCTCTTCATCCAGGTCCATACACAGTATTTTAGCCCGCATTGCCCTTGCTTCTTGTTCTGTGATCTGGGTCTTCATGGATGGTGCAGGCTGTTCTTCATATTCATGCCTTGCTGTAAATTTCTTCTGGGCTTCTGGACTGGTCGGCATGAAGCGCTAAGAAGACAGCAGATTAAGTTACTCATGTACAGTAATAATAATAAGACATTCCTATACACCCTTGTAAAATTAAAGACAGCGGTATAGTCGTCTTCTCACTAACCTCCATCTTGTAGAGGGGTGACGGCAGAAACTTCATACAGAAGGCCAGTCTTCTGAATGCCTCCTCCAGTGTGATATCAACTGAAGAGAAAAGAACCAAATATAAGGATCTCCCATACCCATACAGAGAGGATGTGACAGAGCGGCACTACTGATCGCCATATTGCTAACCATCCCGCTAAATTCTAGGAACAGAATTGTCAGTAAGAAGAAGATAGAAAAATGTGTTTTGTACATGGAAGATGCAATCCTTCGGTAGCCTTCATGGCCAGTGATAGGATTCCCCTCTCTACCTATGAAGCTCACGTTCTACTCAGACCGGCGATGTCAACCTCTGTTGGGAATCAGTTTAGCTTTCTGGTATTTTTTACAACAAATATCTGCAGTTCTATATTTACCCCCAAAATTACTGGAAACCTGACACCTCCCAAAGATAAAGAAAGGTGAAGCTGTTGGGGCCGTCTGACCACAGGACAGAGAATGTTCGCCTAACAGTGTGAGGAATCTCACCTGATCCAGCGCAGGATGAAGGTCCTGTCCACATGGTCTCGCTGTGGTCTTCACTCGTGTCCAAATCTATCAAAATCCTGTAAAATAGCAGAACAGTCAGAATAGGTTTTGGCCATTTGGGCAGATGCCATTGACTAGGGTGTGCTGTTACTGGAAACTTTGGGAAACACCGTCTGTGTGTTTAGGAGGCATTGCCGGGGCAAAGGCAACATTGGGCAATGTGCAGGATATGACTGTTATACATCCAATATCTGCCCATCCCCATTATTCTGTGCTGTATATGGAGCACTTTATTTAATGGAGGAATATTCGGAATAAACGACTTCGGTCCGTTCTCCGCTCTGCAGGCGCCGTTCTCTATGGAGGACAGAGCTGATGTTAAATATTGGACCCATCCAATAAGATGTGAAAAGTGGAGACAGCGGAGTATCACCCGCCGGCTCCTCATCATGTACATGTCTGTATGTGAAGTGTCGGGGTAAATATGAACAATTAGTAACAGAACATCTCGGGTTATTCTGTATGAATATGTGATGAGATAAATCAGCCATCACTTATATTATATTACAGGTTTATACCTGAAATGTCGCAGTGGCTGCAGGTGTCCGTCTTCACTCTCCGCTGAGATAGAACAGACTGAAAATAACTGACGTTTGTGCTTTTTCAAATTTAAATCTAACAATCCTACTGGTTGTTTATTGCCATGGTGACAGAAGTCACTGATAATTTAAAGGGACATGACGGTATTATTGCACTATAGTGAATTTTACTATATGTAACTCCCCTTTGACACCATTTAAGCACATGGAGATGTGTTGTAATTCCCTGCACAGATGATAGGCGCAATAATATGCAGGTAAATGATATGAAGGACCAGTGTCCCATTTGTTCTAAGGATTGGTGCGGGTCCCAGGAATTGGGTCCTAGCAATATGTCTTCGTTTACCAAAAACCCTGTAATTGCTTCTACTTCACTGTATTTTGTGAGGTCATGATATCTTATTATCTAGTTGGATTGCTCAAGGGAGTTTTTATTGTGTAATTTACAATAAGAATAGAAGTGTTGTCACCTAGGAGAGGCATGTTCAATAACTATTAGGCTTAGGCAGAGCTACCATCAGGGCATTACTGCCTTGACTGGAGAATGGGGCCCGATGAGCAGAAGGGGCCCACAATGGGTCCTGTCTCTTCTGTTCATCGGGCCTCAGCGGCGCGCTTCTGCCAGTGCAGTAACTGAACCTGAGACCGAGATGCAGGTTCAGTTAAACTCTATAGCCGTGCGGGCCTGCACAACAATAGTGAAAAGCCGCTAGCCAATAGGAAGAGAGTGGGAAGAGAGAGGCTAAGTGCCAGAATAGGCGCATACAGATGTGCCTTTTCTGGGGTGGCTGGGGGCAGATGTGTTTAGCCGGGGGGGTCCTATAACCATGGACCCTCTCTAGGCTATTAATATCTGCCCTCAGTCACTGGCTATCCCACTCTGACGGAGAAAATTGCACGGGAGCTCCCAAATTCTGCACACACACACTACTAACATTATTAGTGAGGACTATGTAAAAATATAACGGATATGAAATGGTTTAATGTATGTAAACCATGTCTCATATGTCTCATATCCTGTCGGGTTTGGTAAAGAGATGGCAAAAGCCGGCAATTGAATTACCGGCTTTTCTGCTATCTAGCTCTGTATGAAATATAAATATCTAATATATAAAGCTGAATGTGTGTATGTATGTATGTATGTATGTATGTCCGGGATTGGCATCTGAACCGTAGCAGCTACAGCCACAAAATTTTGCACAGTCACACGTCTGGACCCCGAGAGCGTCATAGGCTATGTTGTGAGGTGAAATTTTAACCCCGCGCTTTCCAATTCACCAAACAATTTTGCCCCTATCTACATAATGGGGAAAAAGTGAAAGGAAAAGTGTTGGAGGCGTCGCAGCTACAGGCACAAAATTTTGCACAGTCACACGTCTGGACCCTGAGAGCGTCAAAGCTATATTGTGAGGTGAAATTTTAACCCCGCGCTTTCCAAGTCACCAAACAATTTTGCCCCTATCTACATAATGGGGAAAAAATGAAAGGAAAAGTGTTGGAGGCAAATTAACAGCTGCCAGATGTGAACAAGGGGGACTTAAAGAATGACAGCGATGGCACCAAAGAGTATATACTGTACAGTTGCTAAGGTGGGGCCCCAACATGGGATAATCACACCACCACGGGGATATGAACACACACACAAAATGCGCCACACACTACCACGTGCTCGAACACATATACCACCCTCATTGCACATTTCACCACACATACACCAACCTCGCCACATAAAAGTAGAAACACAAAAGTCGCCGCTCAAAACTCGCCACGCGCAAAACTCTCCACATGCAAAACTCGCCACACGTGCAAAACTCGCCACACGCAAAACTTGCACACGCAGAAAAATTGCCACACGCAGAAAAATTGCCACATGCACAAAAGTTGCAACACATGCAAAAGTTGCCTCACACAAAACTTGCACATACTCAAAAGGCACCACACATAAAACTCGCCACGCGCAAAACTCGCCATGCGCAAAACTTGCTGCACACAACTTGCTACACTAACCTGTCACATGCAACTCGACACACAAAAAGTTGCTACACGCATGTCGCCACACAAAACTCATCTCACAAAAGTCCCTACATGCATGTCGCCACACGCAACTCAACACACACAACTTGACACACGAAACTCGCCCTAAAACACACACAAGTCTGGTATCCTTCAAAAATAAAAATCTGATTAATAAGCAGACAAACTACAAGAGCAACAAATGTACCATATAGGAATCCGGCAGCTGTCAGTCACATGACCAGTCTATTATGTGTATGTGTGAGCTAATATATACTGCCAGGGGGTGGGCTTACTGTTGGCTGGGGATTTATCAGGCTGCCATTTTAGCTTACAAATACTGAGGTAAAAATACTGACCAAATAACGTGTGAACGAGGGCTAATACAGGAGGAGATGGCATACAGCTATATACTATATACAGGAGATGACACACAGGTATATACTATTTACAGGGGAGATGACACACAGGTATATACTATATACAGGAGGAGATGACACACAGATATATACTATATACAGGAGAGATGACACACAGGTATATACTATATAGAGGAGGAGATGACATACAGGTACATACTACATACAGGAGGAGATGACATACAGGTATATACTATATACAGGAGGAGATGACACACAGGTATATACTATATACAGGAGCAGATTACCTACAGGTATATAGTATATACAGGAGGAGATGACACAGGTATATGCTATGTATAGGAGGAGATGACATACAGGTATATACTATATACAGGAGATGACACACAGATATATACTATATATAGGTGAGATGACACACAGGTATATACTATATACAGGAGATTACATACAGGTATATCTAATATATAAAGCTGAATGTGTGTATGTATGTATGTGTGTATGTCCGGGATTGGCATCTGTACCGTCGCAGCTACAGCCACAAAATTTTGCACAGTCACACGTCTGGACCCCGAGAGCGTCATAGGCTATGTTGTGAGGTGAAATTTTAACCCCGCGCGTTCCAATTCACCAAACAATTTTGCTCCTATCTACATAATGGGGAAAAAGTGAAGGGAAAAGTGTTGGAGGAAAATTGACAGCTGCCAGATGTGAACAATGAGGACTTAAAGAATGAGAGCGATGGCGACAAAGAGTATATACCGTACAGTTGCTAAGGTGGGGCCCCGACATGGGATACTCACCACACACGGGGATATGAACACAAACACAAAATGCGCCACACACTACCACGTGCTTGAACACATATACCACCCTCAGCACACATTTCACCACACACACACACCAACCTCGCCACATAAAAGTCGAAACACAAAAGTCACCACTCAAAACTCGCTACATGCAAAACTCGCCATATGCAAAACTAGGCTCACGCAAAACTCGCCACACGTGCAAAACTCACCTCATGGAAAACTCACCTCATGCAAAACTTGCACACACAGAAAAATTGCCACATGTACAAAAGTTGCACCACATGCAAAAGTTGCCTCACACAAAACTTGCACATACTCAAAATGCACCACACATAAAACTCGCCACGCGCAAAACTCGCCATGCACAAATCTTGCTGCACACAACTTGCTACACTAACCTGTCACATGCAACTCAACACACAAAATGTTGCTACACGCATGTCGCCACACAAAACTCATCTCACAAAAGTCGCTACATGCATGTCGCCACACGCAACTCAACACACACAACTTGACACATAAAACTCGCCCTAAAACACACACAAGTCTGGTATTGTCCTTCAAAAATAAAAATCTGATTAATAAGCAAACTACAAGAGCAACAAATGTACCATATAGGAAATACGGCAGCTGTCAGTCACATGACCTGTCTATTATGTGTATGTGTGAGCTAATATATACTGCCAGGGGGGAGGGCTTCCTGTTGGCTGGGGATTTATCAGGCTGCCAATAGCAACCAATCACAGCTCAGCTTCTATTTTGCTACAGTTAATTAACCTGAGCTCTGATTGGTTAATATAGGCAACAAAGACATTCTCAGTATAACAAAGCTAATATATGTTGTGAAATGCTTCTATTTGCTTAGTTTTTGCCTTTTAATAATTACATTTCTATCTATTTGTTTTGTGGTTTTTGTGTGCAGAATAAATTTTTGTTAACACATTCTATTTTGCTAACAGCAGTCATTAACCCGGGCGAAGCCGGGTAGTACAGCTAGTATATATATATGGGGTTTCTGTGCTGGTGAGCGGCGGCGGATCCTCTTTGTGCCGCGTGGGTGCTCTGTGCTGTGAGGCGGCGGCGCCGTATATTCGTGCAGCGTCGGGGCTCCGCCGGCATTTCCTCACAGCCTGGAGGCACCGGCAGCTCCATTGCTGCGATGCGGTGGCCTCCGGGAAAATGGCCGCTGGGGGCGGCACATGCTCAGATTCAGATCTCGTCCCGAGCTATCGAGATATCATTTTATTCAACTTTCTATGGCCTACATGTTCATATAGACGGCTTAGGAGGGTTGATCCTACGGACAGATTGTGCTGACATAAACATTCAATCATCAACAGACCTGTGCCCAGTGAATCTGTAATAAGTCATACAGATTGACAGATTGTTGTAAAGCGCTGCGGAATATGTTGGCGCTATATAAATAAAAATTATTATTATTATTTATTATTGTTAGTCTTTCTTTGTCCTTCAATGTGTAACTGCGCATATCTTAGAGAACCTGGTGTGGAATTCTGCTGCTGTGGTCCATTCACTTCATTGGTCAATGTGCCGTGTATTAAGAGATGCTCCTCTGTATTCCACAGATGTAACACATGGTTTTATCACCATGAGCCATTCTCATCTGACTTCCATCATTAATGTGGCATCTTACACCCACATAGCAGGCGTTGAATAATACATTTTGCACACCACACTGTAAGCTTAGTTATGAATGAGATTCCTAGGACGTCAGCCAGGGGCGGACACAGACTGCAGAGGGCCCTGTGCAAGAAATCTTCCTGCCCCCCCCCCATACCGCAACAAAGTTATGTAAACATATAGGTTGTAATATTTATTATCTGTTTAGAACACAACTATCAACTCTAAATAATAAATTTAAGTTCAACATTTAACAACTGAATATAACACAAAGCAGTCATGCAATTGATGTCATATCTGGCAAATCTGGATGTGCTTATTGTGGCATATGACTTATCAAGCAGCACAGACTGTTATTACTTTATAAACTGGAGGAAATAATACTGTAGTGAGGAGGATTTGATTTTTTTCAAAACGTAAATGGGTTGTCCAGGACTGTTTTATTATTTAACTATGAACCTATGAACTGATAGGCAGGTAGTTGCTAACTACCCACCTGTTCTGTGCTGGCCTAGAGCGGTCAAGGACTGCTCCTGCCACAGATCCTGCTGCTTCATGTCAATAGAGCAGCTTTTCATGTTCTGGGCTGCTCTGTTTATGGGGCATGACTGCCGACCTCATGCTGTTCAATAGCCGGCTCCCTGTAGTTATGCAATGGGGAGATGGCTGTCAATCAGCATAAAGCTGGCAGTCACAGCCCTTCAACAGACTAGAAGAGAAGCTGCTGTTCTGTTGATGTGATGTCAGAGGAAGCAGCAGTAGTGGTCTGTGACTACCCTGAGCTGGCACAGGTCTGCACTGGGCAGGACAGGCTGTTAGTTAGTAACTACCTGCCTGTTAGAGCTTAGGCCTATAGTAAAAAAATAGAATGGTTTTAGACAACCCATTTAATAATAATTAGTAAACATCTGTACCCTTTATTGCTAAATACTAAAAACCATTTTACTAAATTTACTAAATCAAATCAAGACAACTAGGCTTTAGTCAGCCATTCAAATGTTTGAATTTAGAAATGTTCACTGAAAAATGTATTTCAAACAGTAAAACTGTGTGGAGGTGTGAACAATTTACTTAAAACTCATTCTCCTGGCCTTCTTTTCAGCAAATTCAACAATAATTTTATTTAAGTTAATCTTTCTAGCACGGTCATTTTCAATTGACAGCATAGAAATAATTTTGGGTAATGTAGCTATCTGTGCTAACCCTTCTTTTCTTAGTCTGCGCTTTTGAGCTCCGCTTTTAGGTTTTTGGCCAGATGCCATTCTAAAAAAAATGAACATAAATGTATGTTCAGTTGTTCACTATGTGTTCAGTTAACATTACAGACTATTTAACAGATATATTATTGTATTATAAACAATAAAAAGGGGCATAAACACCACAACATATCAACAGGTATGTCAGATGCATGTAGGTGCTTAAAAGGGTTGTCCTCTACTAGACAACCCCTTCTTAAACTACCGTATATACTCGAGTATAAGCCGACCCGAGTATAAGCTGACCCCCCCCTAATTTTGCAACAAAAAACTGGGAAAACTTATTGACTCGAGTATAAGCCTAGGGTGGAAAATACAGCAGCTACCGGTAAATGTCAAAAATAAAAATAGATACCAATAAAAGTAAAATTAATTGAGACATCAGAAGGTTAAGTGTTTTTGAATATCCATATTGAATCAGGAGCCCCATATAATGCTCCATACTGTTCATTATGGCCCCATAAATGCTCCATATAAAGCTGTGCCACATATAATGCTCCATACAATTCATTATTGCCCCATAGTTGCTCCATATAAAGCTGTGCCACATATAATGCTCTATGCAATTCATTATTGCCCCATAGTTGCTCCATATTAAGCTGTGCCACATATAATGCTCCATACAATTCATTATTGAATATTGCCCCATAGATGCTCCATATAAAGCTGTGCCGCCACATATAATGCTCCATACAATTCATTATGGCCCCATAGATGCTCCATATAACGCTGTGCCACATATAAATGCTGCTGCTGCAATAAAAAAAAAAATGATGCAGCGCCCCAGAGTCCTGGGCGTTGCAGTACTGATGCTCCGCCGCTAAGGGGGGTGTTGGTACGTCTGATGGCACTGAAGGAGTTCACCTGACCAGGTATCACAGACACCAATACACTTCACAGTCTGGCCTCCAGGGGGAGCTAAGGGTGCTATGTATTAGGCCACTCCTCACAATCTGGTAAAACTGGGGGTTAGATAGGAAGTTAGACAGAAAGCTGAGTGGGTTGGAACCAGGCAACATCCTGTGGCAGAGGGTGTTGCAGGGGAAGATTCAGGGGGGTCCCTGTCAGGGGTGGGATCCTGACAGAGGCCTAGCGAACAGAAATAACGTTATGGGACTGCGCCTGCACTTCATTGCGGTGGTACCCCAAGAAAGGACAAGAAGCGAGGTTTATTGTGAAGAGTGAGAAACGAGATCAACGCAACAAGGAGAAAACACCAGTAGGAGTCGTGCTGTAAGACCGAGGCAACATCCTACTGAGGTGCGTAGCCGGTGGCCGGAAACGCCGAGGATGTATTGAGCTCCAGGCCTTACTTCAAACCTACGGCAGGACAGTCAGTTATAGGCGGGCTGTCTCACCCAAAATCACCTAAGCAGACATAGGGGGCAACAATTGGAGAGGGGTGACTCTAGGGTCCCGGAAGACCTCCAGGCCTACCCGTCATACGGGTGCGTCCTAGCCATATCATCTGGGGGGACGGAGAAGAACATCAGAATCAGTTGTGAGGGAACTTCAGAAACAGACACAACAGTTGTGAGGACTATCCCGTGGTGCTAAGCAGGGAAGGACTACAACACACAAGCGCTAGAAGGTAGGCACAGATTTCCACCTGCAAAGGGAACTCTGGAGGTGCCATCGGACCGGCCGGTCTCAGCCAGCCCTGTTAACCGTACTTCGGATTGAGGATCCTGAAGCCTTCATAAAGAGGTAAAGAGACTGCAACTTGGTGTCCTTGTTGTTCATCGCGATCTGCAGCACACTATCATCACTCTCCAATTTCACTGGACGCCCCTCAGCAGGGTCACGGACCGGTCTAGCCACCGTGACAATCCCAGAACCGAGACAGAGAGGCCCGGTACCAGGTACCCTTCGGCCCTGCGGCAGTGGGGGTGCTCCAATGACATACTCACCTCTCGTCTCTGCCCGCTGGTCCTCACCATCCCGGTCTCTCTGCACTGACTGTTCAGGCAGAGGGCGGCGCGCACACTATACGTCATCGAGCCCTCTGACCTGCAGAGTCACAGCAGAAGATGCGGAAGACTGAGCGGCGCCCGGCAGGTGGATCGTGGACAGGTAAATATGATACTCACCTGCTCCCGGCATCCCTGGCTCCTTCTCCCGGACTGTGGACAGATGGTCTCCGCAGACTCCGGGCACGGCAGCTTCTTCACCAGCGGTCACTGAGTACCGCTCATTACAGGATCCACACAGTGTATCACAACAATGCCGTGTATGTCCATCGCCGTCGGGGGCCCCCTCCCGCTCTGGGCCCCGGTGCGGTTGCACCGGTTGAACTGGCGGTATGTCCGCCCCTGACATCAGCCTTTCCTGAGATGCTAAAAACCACCCGTCTGCCACCAAATCATTTCATGGAGATCACATTTCATCCCTTTTATTGTGTTTTGCCTGAACGACTGCTGAATCTTTTGACCATGTTTGCGGCTTTGAGGCATTAAGTTGCTGTCCCATGAATAGATGCCTGAACTAGCAGGTGTTATTATAGTGCAGCCATTGAGTTACTAAAAGTAAGCGAATATTTGCAAGATTACAGCTAGGGATTTACATCAATCCAGCATTGTCTGCAGGCTACTTATAAATCATTGCATTTGCAGCCTTGTAACATCAAGACCGATGTCCCATGTTGAGTGATATTGCATCCTACCGGGAATCCTGGCCTTACTGCTGTATGGGGCCCAGTGAACAGCAGTACACAGAGGGGCCCACAGGTCCGGGGCCCCGCTTATGTGCTACTGTTCATCGGGCCCCATCGTGCAGCAAAGTGGTGCGCGCTACGGTGCACACGTCGGGGCTGGGGCCCGGGAGCTTTCCCAGAGCTGTGCACGGCCATCTTACCTTGACGGCTGTGCAGCTCCTCCTCCATCCATCTTCGGTTGAGCCTAGGCTGTATGGACTCCTTCCATGTCCTGACTGCAGCCCATACAGTCTAGCAGGCTCACTACTGAAGATGGCAGCTTCTCTTCCTGCCTTTGCTAAGTCAGAACACGCCCCCCCCCCCCAGTATGACACACGCTCCCGAAAATGACATCCTACCTTCAGGGAGCCCATACAATCTAGCATTTACCCTGGAGGCAGAGCCGCGCTGCTGTGGAGCAACTGTGAGGTAAGTATACAAAACTTTTTTGTTTTCTGTACAAAATGAATTAAATGGGTGAGCGGGGAGGAGGAGAAATTGCACATGACAGGGGAAGGAGTAAGGGGGACTGCACATGATGATGTGGGGAGGGGGTTTAAAAAGGGACTGCACATGATGATGTGGGGGGATAAAGGGGTACTGCACATGTTGATGTTGGGGAATAAAGGGTATAGCACATGATGTGGGGAGGTGGGTTAAAGGGGACTGCACATGATGTGGGGGGGATAAAGGGGTACTGCACATGATGATGTAGGGAGGGGGTTAAATTGGACTGCACATGATGTGGGGAGGGGGCTTAAAAGGGGACTGCACATTATGTGGGGAAGGGGTTAAAGGGGGACTGCACATGATGATGTGGGGGATAAAGGGGGACTGCAAATGATGATGTGGGGAGGGGGGTTAAAGGGGGACTGCACATGATGTTGGGAGGGGGTTAAAGGGGGACTGCACATGATGATGTGGGGGGGTAAAGGAGGACTGCACATGATGATGTGGAGGGTTAAAGGGGTACTGCACATGATGTGGGGAGGGGGTTAAAGGGGGACAGCACATGAAGTGGGAGGTTAAAAGGAACTGCAAAGGATGACATGGGGTAAAAAAGGGGACTGCACATGATGATGTGGGGGGATAAAGGGAGATCACTGTATTACCTGTATACTGACACTATATACAGAGCTCCTGTGTATAATGTCACCAGTGATCACTGTATTACATGTACACTGACACTGTATACTATGTACAGAGCTTTTGTGTATAATGTTACTGGTGATCACTGCATTATCTGTACACTGACAGTAAATACAGAGTCCCTGTGTATAATGCCACTTGATATTGTGTTTTTTTTTTGTTTTGTTTTTTAGTAATGATCAGTATGTTAGTGTTCAGTCACTATGTGATGGTAATATGTGGTCTGGCCATGGTGTGGTGGTATTTGTTCCTTCTATGTGATATTATTTGGTCACTATGTGGTGGTAATATGTGGTCTGGTCATGGTGTGAGGGCATTTGTCCCTTGTAAGTTGTATTAATGGTCATTTAAAAAAAATTTATGTGACTCATTCCCTTAAAGAAAAATACATAGAAATATATTTATATTTAATAGGTTAGAGTAGAGTAGGGTCCAGCCAAAGGAGTCTACCATGTCATGGTGGCGGCTTAAAAATTCTTTTGGCCAGAACAAAAGCTGCTGGCTATGTATGTGATCTGGTGTTTGATGGGAACTGTTAATTTCTGATTGATGAGGACGTGGTGAAGTTGAGTTTTTCCAAGAGTGGGCGATTTGATGGTGGAGGCGGAGCTGGGGTGGAGCCTGGGCGGAGTCTCAAGGTGGCCTGAAAATTTTGCCAGTATGAGGCCCCAAAATTCCTAGTGGCAGCCCTGTCTGTAGGGATCAGGCAGACCTAGCTAAGAATCAAAAGCTGAAAATGAATATAAATGTTTATATGGTGCCTTTGATATCAAACTTGGAAGCATAAAGGAAACGTGTGAATAAAAAAATAAATAAATAACACAAATTGTAGTATAATTTCTCTCAGTATCTGAAATTATCACTAATTTTACCCTACATCCGTACTTAAATTATTACTAAGGCTACGTTCACATTTGCGTTGTGCGCCGCAGCGTCGGCGCCGCAGCGCACAACGCAAACAAAAACGCAGCAAACCGCATGCACAACGCTGCGTTTTGCGCCGCATGCGTCGTTTTTTTCATTGAATTTGGACGCAGCAAAAATGCAACTTGCTGCGTCCTCTGCGCCCCGACGCGGGCGCCGCAGCGACGCATGCGGCGCAAAACGCAAGTGCGCCGCATGTCCATGCGCCCCCATGTTAAATATAGGGGCGCATGACGCATGCGGCGCCGCTGCGGCGCCCGACGCTGCGGCGCTGGCCGCAAATGTGAACGTAGCCTAACTAGTTGTAAGATCATAATGTCTAAAGGTGTTACTCCAGAGAGAAAGTAAACTAACACAAACAAACTGAAATAAATGTGCAGGAACAGCTGCTGTAGTTGCAATGCGAAAGCAAGAAAGAAAAGAGGCAACAAAATGCTGCCAGCGCAAATATGTAAACGGCCATATTTATTACACAGCTCCTAGAAATGTGAGGTTCTTTTGATCAAATTGTGCGAGCCCATCTGCCAACGACAAGGCGACCTCTTCAGATGGGACCTACACTAACACTACACTAACCGGTATAAATAAAGCTCCTATGTCTAAAGTTGTTGATCCAGAAGAAGGCAAAAAACACTGGACACACTCAGCCAATTTGTGACTCAGGGAAAAAATTCCTTCTTGACCCCGGGAAAAGGCGATCAGTCCTAGAACCCTGGATCAAACCCTACTACTAATACTATGGTTATTATTATCCTCCCACATTATCTATTGTTATTTATGTATTATTATTATTGTTTCTATTCTAAGTAATGTTTATTCTAATATTAAAACTAAAATCATTACTATATGCTTATTATTAAAATACTAATTTAATAACTGCTTTTTGTCCTTTTTCTTCCTTATTATAAATATTCTACCATTGCAGCTTTAATCATTTTTTTTTGTTATAACTATAAAAAGACTATTGTACCTTTTCTACTATAAATATTACTACTATACTATTGCAGCACCCCAGAGTCCTGGTTGTTGCAGTGCTGTGGCTCCGCCACTACGGGGAGCTATGGTGCGTCTGATTGCACTAGGGAGTTTCTCTGATCAGGTACACTCACACCACACTTCACACTCCGGCCACCAGGGGGGGTGGTCCTATCTAGTAGGCCACTCCTCACAACTCTGGTAAAACTGGGGGTTGGACAGGAAGACAGGGAGAAGTAGCTGGGAAGAGCTAGTGAGAGGACCTGTCAGGGATGGGATCCTGGCAGACTCCTCAGAGCAGAACTAACCAGTAAACAACGGGAATACAGAAAAGGAGAAATACCAGAAGGGGTCTTGCTGTTAGACCGAGGCAACATCCTTCTGAGGCGCAAACAGTCGGTGGCCGGAACGCCGAGCAAGTAAGAGACTTTAAGTACATTGCAAACCACGGCAGGGCAGCTAACTACAGGTTGGCTGTCTCACTTAACACCTAAGCAGACAACGGAGGCAGCTGTGGGAGAGGGGCGACTCTAGGGTCCCGGAAGAACTCCAGGCCTACCCCGTCATACGGGTGCGTCCTACCATATCAACTTGGAGGACGGAGAAGGAACAGTAGAGACAGAAAGAAACAGTTGTGAGGACTATCCCGGGAGCTCAGCAGGGAAGAACTACAACACACAGCGCTAGAAGGTAGATACTGATTCCCACCTGTAAAGAGAGCTCCTGATGTGTCGTTGGACCGGCCGGTCTCTGAAAACCCAGTTAACAGCGCTCTGGACTGAGGTCTCCCACATCTTCAGTAAAGAGGTAAAGAGACTGCAACCTGGTGTCCTCGTTATTTACCGCGACCTGCACCGTTAACAGCACCTACTTCACCGGACGTCCCCCCACTGACGGACAGGGCCACGGACCGGGTCTAGCCACCGTGACAACCCCAGGACTGAGACCTAGAGGCCCGGCTCCGGGTACCCCTCGGCCCTGCGGCGGTGTGGGGGCGCTCCAACTTGGCGTCACGAACAGGATCTACTTAAGCCTGAAGAATCAGGTCATGTGTGCCTAGAGACTGTGATTTGTTGTGCATGAACTGTAGCTTTATTGAGAGACTGTGTGCTACTGCTTGCCGCGGAAAGTTACCGCCAAAATTCGCCATTGCCGCGCGCGGAGGGAGGAGCCTTAGCTACGTGGGCGGGATCGGCCAAAAGAAGCGCGGAACGGAAAGCGCGGTGAGACGCCAATCCCGGAAGAGGAACTCCGACCTCCAGCAGGTTAGTGGGAGGAAGGGACGGCCATGTCCGAGTCGGGAGGAGAGGAGGTGGCGGTCGCAGCCGCGGACGCAGGGGCAGCTCCGGTCCCCGCAGCGGGCGAAGCCGCGGCCCTAATACCGCCACTGGCTGCCGCAGAGCCCGCTGCCCCCATCAGCCAGTCGGACACCGCCGCTAACGCAAAAGCCATAATGCCCTTCTCCATGCCCTACCTGCCCGGAGCGACCTGGCTCCCACGATACTCTGGGGAGGCGCATACATTCACTGACTTTAAAGAAGGGCTCTGCAGCCTACTCGAGTTCTATCCCCTAACCGAGCCTCAGAAAGTCCATATGATAACCGGTCAACTCTTTGGGGCGGCTCTGAGAGAAGTGAAATCCTGGCCCGCTGAGGATAAAGGAACTGCACAACAGATTTTTGCCAAGCTTAAAGCCACCTTTGATACTCGCACTGCCACAGAGATTAAACTGACTTTCTATGGATGCAAACAGAGGTCGCAGGATAGCTTACGGGACTATGCCCTTAATCTCCAGGAAGCGATGCGGGCCATTAAGCAGAGTGACCCCGGCAGCATGCAGGATGAGGATAAAATCCTGAAGGAGCGGTTCATCGAGGGGCTCCTGTGCAGTCACCAGCGGGGCCAATTGCACTTCCTGGCCATGCAAAATCCAGACTTGACTTTTGCGCAGTTTAAAGATAAAGCTATCCAGGCATTGCAGGAGCGGCAGCCCAGCCGCGCAGTGCCACCCAGGCGCCCCGCTCTCACCTACCACCAGGAGGTGGCATCGGATACCCCAGTTGCCGCGGAGGCCGACGCCCAGAGCTTCGAGGACGACTCCCCTGCAGGACTCCGTCTCCAGATGCAAGAGCTAACCAAGAGCGTTGCTGCCCTGGCCCGGACGGTGCAGTCCCTACAGGAGGCCCCCAAAGAGAAGATCCAGTTGGCTTCCAGCCCGGAGGATGTCCCTTGGATGCGACGGAGGAGGACTCCGCCGACCAGGAGCCGGCCCGACGATCGCTTCCACCAGGATGGACGACCCATCTGCCGCCGCTGTCATCAGGTGGGCCATCTTGCAAGGTACTGTCCTTTAAACGAGCAACCCCTGGGGCAAAGGGCCAACCCCCAGGAGTAGGACGGTCAGGCCCGCAGCATTGGAGAACCAAGTATATTGGAGGACGACCAGTTCTCCCTGTAGTGATTGATGGAATCCCCTTGAATGCTTTGCTGGACACCGGTTCTCAGGTGACGACTATACCTTACGTGCTCTACAAACGGTATTGGGAGGACGCTGATATTACTCGTGGCCCTGACGATGATTTCACCATAATCGCCAGTAATGGTCAGCCGTTGCCACAAGTGGGGTATAAGGAGGTCACCATCAAAGTGGGGCGGGTGGAATTGAAAGCCCAAGGGATTGTGATTGTAGATATTGATCGTCGAGAATGTAATCCCATGATGACTCTTGGTACTAATGTTATAGAAAATTGTCTTGCAGAAGTGATTGTTTTGTTGCAACAGGTGGCAGAAAACGCTGGCCACAGTGAGCAACGTGCCCTGCAGAAGGAAATCAGAGCTCTGATGCAGAGACAGCAGGTAGAGCTGACTGGTGGTGAGATTGGTCGTGTCACTGTAAGTGATTCAAACCCCATCGCGATACCTCCCAAGAGTGAAATGTTAATATGGTGTCGAGCAGCCATAGGCCTCAGGGGTAAGGACTACCAGGCCTTGGTGGAACCTGTATATTCAGACAATAGGCCTACTGTTCTGACAGCCCGGGGGGTGGTTGACGTCCGACAGGGGAGAGTGCCCGTACGTGTCCTCAATTGTGGGGAGGAAGAGGTCCACCTAACCAAGTATACCACGCTCGCCAAATTGTTCACTGTCAATAATAGTGTAATACAGACACCTGAACCCTTGGTCCCGTCAAACGTGGCGGAGAACAAAGGTTCTGCAGAGCACTCGAAAGACTGGTGTCGGGAACTGCATGTGGGCACTGACTCCACCCCGTCTCATCAAATACAGGGGGCTTACAGGGTGGTACACGAGTACGAGCAGGTATTCAGCAAACACCCCTCAGATTTTGGGCAGGTGAAAGGGATCCAACATCACATCCCCACGGGAGATCATCGACCCATAAAAGAGAGATATCGCCCTGTACCCCCAGCTCATTACCAGTGTGCCAAGGACATGTTGCGGGAAATGAAGGAGGCTGGGGTGGTGAGAGACAGCTGTAGCCCCTGGGCAGCTCCGTTAGTCCTCGTTAAAAAGAAAGATGGTACAATGAGGATGTGTGTTGATTACAGGCAGTTGAATCGCATTACACATAAGGACGCATACCCACTGCCCAGGATAGAGGAATCTCTGGCTGCTTTAAAATCTGCTAACTACTTCTCTACCTTAGATCTCATCAGTGGGTACTGGCAGGTTCCTGTAGCGGAGGCGGACAAGGAGAAGACGGCCTTCACGACACCAATGGGTCTCTGCGAGTTCAACTACATGCCCTTCGGACTGTGCAATGCTCCAGGAACGTTCCAGAGGATGATGGAGTGCTGCCTAGGACACATGAACTTTGAAACTGTGCTGCTGTATTTGGATGATGTCATTGTCTTCTCTAAGACCTACGAAGACCATCTGAAGCACCTGGCCGAGGTGTTCGAAGCCCTGTCCAAATTCGGCTTAAAGGTGAAACCGTCCAAGTGTCATCTGCTCAAACCTAAAGTGCAGTACCTGGGCCATGTGGTGAGCGCTGAAGGAGTGGCCCCAGACCCCGACAAGGTCACAGTGATCAAGGACTGGCCAAAGCCTAGTGACCTCCACGAAGTCCGGCAGTTCCTCGGGTTGGTAGGTTACTATCGGAGATTCATTAAGGATTTCACCAAGAAGGCCGCACCCTTGCAAAATCTGCTGGTGGGCCAACCAAAGAAGACCAAGGGGAGGAAAACCCCCTTTGATTGGAACGAAGAGCTGGAGGAATCCTTCACCTGTTTGAAGTCGGCACTGACGGGAGAAGAGATACTGGCTTACCCCGAATACGATCAACCGTTTGTGCTGTACACAGATGCCAGTAATGTGGGATTAGGAGCCGTGCTGTCCCAGGTTCAGAACGGCAAAGAAAGGGTGATCGCTTATGCCAGCAGGAAACTCCGTCCCACGGAAAGGAACCCTGACAACTATAGTTCCTTTAAGCTGGAATTCCTGGCCCTCGTCTGGGCAGTGACAGAGAGGTTTAAGCACTACCTGGCCTCCGCGAAATTCACCGTCTTCACGGACAACAATCCGCTAACGCATCTGGGTACTGCCAAACTCGGGGCTTTGGAACAGCGGTGGATGGCCCGGCTGTCCAACTATGATTTCACCATCAAATATCGGGCAGGACACCAGAATGCCAATGCCGATGCTCTGTCCCGAATGCCCAATCTACCAGAAGTGGGAGAAGACCCGGAGGCACTTGAAGAGGTGGAGCTGCCTGCCTTCCATCGCCCCAAAGCCACTCAGAACTCTCACCATGTGAAGAACAGGCACAAGAACCAACCGGATGCCACGCTGAATCCCCTGCCCCACCACGGATGGGCAGAAACCCAGGATAGTGACCCCGCGGTCCGTCAGGTGAAGGAACTCTTGACGCAGGCTGGGTTGCACCCTGGCCCAGATGATCCACAAGAAACTCAACAGCTGTGGAAGGGGAGAAGCAAACTGTTTATCCATGATGGCAAGTTGTGCAGGAGGAGCATCGACCCACGTACTCATGAATTGGTGTGGCAGATAGTGGTGCCAAGGCGAGATGCGCCCATGGTTCTGGGAGCCTACCATGATGGAGCCGGACACTTCGGATGGAGGAAGCTGGAGAAGCTGCTCCGAGGGAGGTTCTATTGGATTGGCATGAAGAGAACCATTGAGAAGTGGTGTCGAGAGTGTGGTCCGTGTAGTCTGCGAAGGAAGGACCGTGACAGTCAACGGGCTCCCCTGCGGCCTATCATCACCAAACGGCCGCTCGAACTGGTCGCGCTGGATCATGTGAAGCTGACGCCTAGCCGGTCGGGCTATATCTACGCCCTTACCATCGTGGACCACTACTCCAGGTTTTTGGTGGTTGTGCCTGTCAAGGATCTAACAGCTAGGACTGCCGCCAGGGCCTTCCAGCAGCACTTTTGTAGACCCCATGGCTACCCAGAGAAAGTACTGACCGATCAGGGGCCTGCATTCGAAGCGGAAGTGTTCCAAGAATTCTGCCAGTTGTACGGGTGTAAGAAGATCAGAACTACACCGTACCACCCCCAAACCAACGGGATGTGCGAGAAGATGAACCAGGTAGTAATCGATTTATTGAAGACCTTGCCTGTGGAGGAACGGAACCTGTGGCCGACAAAGTTGCCTGACTTGGTGGATATGTACAACCACATCCCAGTAAGTTCCACCAACTGTACTCCAGCGTACCTGATGCGAGGAAGGTCTAGTCGGTTACCCGTTGATCTGGACATGGGGGTCCTAGTACCCGAAGATACCTCGCCGGAGGCAGATTGGGATACAGAAAGGCAGCGAAGATACCGCGAAGTACAGGAGTGTGTGGAGAGAAGTCTCGCCCAGGCTAGGCAGAAACAAGAAAGGGACTACAATCAACACGCTCCTGCGATTCCCCTGTCACCTGGTGAGCAAGTGCTTAAACGAAAGAGGAGGTTACACAAGCTTGATGACCAATGGGAAGCGGAACCGTATACCATCTTGCCATCCGACTTCGACAACACTAAGGTCTGTCTCATCAGCAAGGACAGAGGGGAGACCTCGACAGCGGTATCCAGGGATCACCTTAAGGTCTGCCCCGATAAGTTGAAAGAGAGGGGCACGGCCCCAGAAATCTCCCCGCCGGTGGAAAAGGAGAAGATGTTCCATACTGTCCTTGGTGACTTTCCCCAGTCCTGGACTCAGATAAATCAGGCCATCGCGGTACCTGTTCTAACGTTTCCACAGCCGGACCCACCAGAAACAATGGTGGTACCAGATCATCCGGTCCCGCAACCTCAACAAGCCTTGCCTGAAGAAGCCATGCCAACCGTTGAACCGGCAAATCCTCCCTCTGCTATCAGTGAGCCTGCCGTACCCACTGTTGATAGCAGCAGCTCTGAGAGCCCCAACCTGCCAGTGCTACCCAGACTCACTAGAAGTGTAGTTAGAAAACAGCGCACTACACCAGCGGTAGCAAGCATAGCGGGCCCTGTTAGACCAATAGCAACCCCTGTGCTGCGAAGGTCCACACGCAGCACTCAAAATCAAACTCCCCTCCGCTACAAAACTTGGAGGTATTGATAGGGCTGCTATGTAATTGAAAATGTTTGTATGCATATCCTTTTGTTACAGGTTTTTAAATGGACACTAGAGTAATGGACGGTGAATTGCTCAAAAACTTCCACAAGGGGGGCCCCTTTGTTTACCCGGGGTCCCCGCTGTTTCAACCACTGAACTGAGAGTCATAAACTGTGCATGACCAAACTTTCGCAACGTTCAAGAATCCTCACCTCCCGTAAAGGGAAGCTCTGTTATGTTCAATTGTTATGCTATTTCAAAAATTTGTGTGTTTTCTGTTAACATGTATTATTGTTCTTGTTTTCCCAGTCCCGGAGTACTGGATTTAACCGGGGGGGAGTGCAGCACCCCAGAGTCCTGGTTGTTGCAGTGCTGTGGCTCCGCCACTACGGGGAGCTATGGTGCGTCTGATTGCACTAGGGAGTTTCTCTGATCAGGTACACTCACACCACACTTCACACTCCGGCCACCAGGGGGGGTGGTCCTATCTAGTAGGCCACTCCTCACAACTCTGGTAAAACTGGGGGTTGGACAGGAAGACAGGGAGAAGTAGCTGGGAAGAGCTAGTGAGAGGACCTGTCAGGGATGGGATCCTGGCAGACTCCTCAGAGCAGAACTAACCAGTAAACAACGGGAATACAGAAAAGGAGAAATACCAGAAGGGGTCTTGCTGTTAGACCGAGGCAACATCCTTCTGAGGCGCAAACAGTCGGTGGCCGGAACGCCGAGCAAGTAAGAGACTTTAAGTACATTGCAAACCACGGCAGGGCAGCTAACTACAGGTTGGCTGTCTCACTTAACACCTAAGCAGACAACGGAGGCAGCTGTGGGAGAGGGGCGACTCTAGGGTCCCGGAAGAACTCCAGGCCTACCCCGTCATACGGGTGCGTCCTACCATATCAACTTGGAGGACGGAGAAGGAACAGTAGAGACAGAAAGAAACAGTTGTGAGGACTATCCCGGGAGCTCAGCAGGGAAGAACTACAACACACAGCGCTAGAAGGTAGATACTGATTCCCACCTGTAAAGAGAGCTCCTGATGTGTCGTTGGACCGGCCGGTCTCTGAAAACCCAGTTAACAGCGCTCTGGACTGAGGTCTCCCACATCTTCAGTAAAGAGGTAAAGAGACTGCAACCTGGTGTCCTCGTTATTTACCGCGACCTGCACCGTTAACAGCACCTACTTCACCGGACGTCCCCCCACTGACGGACAGGGCCACGGACCGGGTCTAGCCACCGTGACAACCCCAGGACTGAGACCTAGAGGCCCGGCTCCGGGTACCCCTCGGCCCTGCGGCGGTGTGGGGGCGCTCCACTATGTATATGCTTTTGATCCAGAAGAAGGCAAAAACCCTTAGACACTTTCAGCCAATCTGTGTCTGAAGGGAAAAATTCCTTCTTGACCCCGGGAAAAGACGATCAGTCCTAGAACCCTGGATCAAGCCGCCTAATTCTATTAAAATGTGTATAGCTGGCTACCTTGTTATGACAACTACTTCTCTATATCTTATTTACACTACTGTAACTAATTGTTTATATTGTTATTAATTATTATGAATGCTACGCCGCTACCAATAATAAGGTCCCTATGTTACTTACTGCTAGATCAAACCTGCTGTTATAACTACTATTATTACTTTAACATTTTTATTCCTACTATTTTTTACTATTTTTACTACTTTTTGGTTACTACTGTGAATAGCTAATATTAAAGCTTTGCCTACTACTATTAATATACTGCTGCTCTAATATTTTACCGCTCTTATTACTATTCTTTTTTTATACTTACCTCCCAGTATTTGCCGTATATGATGTTATCGGCTGAGAGGTCCTAGCAGGATTGTCCAGATGATGTTCTTCTTTCCTCTCAAATACTGGTTAACATATTGGAGGATGTGGCACTGCGTGGTCCTGCTGCTTCTTCTGGCCTCTGTCCTGCTGCTTCTTCTTGCCTCTGTTGTGGTCTTTCTTCCGGCGCCGATCTTAATTGTGATTTTGACCTTTTTTTTCTTCCTTTCTTCTTTTGGGGTTCTCTGCTCTTCATCCAGGTCCATACACAGTATTTTAGCCCGCATTGCCCTTGCTTCTTGTTCTGTGATCTGGGTCTTCATGGATGGTGCAGGCTGTTCTTCATATTCATGCCTTGTTGTATATTTCTTCTGGGCTTCTGGGCTGGTCGGCATCAGGCGCTAAGAAGACAGCAGATTAAGTTACTCATGTACAGTAATAAGACATTCCTATACACCCTTGTAAAATTAAAGACAGCGGTATAGTCGTCTTCTCACTAACCTCCATCTTGTAGAGGGGTGACGGCAGAAACTTCATACAGAAGGCCAGTCTTCTGAATGCCTCCTCCGGTGTGATATCAACTGAAGAGAAAAGAACCAAATATTAGGATCACCCATACCCATACAGAGAGGATGTGACAGAGCGGCACTACTGATCGCCATATTGCTAACCATCCCGCTAAATTCTAGGAACAGAATTGTCAGTAAGAAGAAGATAGAAAAATGTGTTTTGTACATGGAAGATGCAATCATTCTGTAGCCTTCATGGCCAGTGATAGGATTCCCCTCTCTACCTATGAAGCTCACGTTCTACTCAGACCGGCGATGTCAACCTCTGTTGGGAATCAGTTTAGCTTTCTGGTATTTTTTACAGCAAATATCTGCAGTTCTATAGTTACCCCCCAAATTACTGGAAACCTGACACCTCCCAAAGATAAAGAAAGGTGAAGCCCATGGGCGGACATACCGCCGGTTCAACCGGTGCGGCTGCACCGGGGCCCGGAGGCTCTGGGGGGCCCCTGCAGGGCGGCTAATATAGAGGGCAATCTGGCCAGTCTATCCGGCCCCGAGGCTCCGGGGGGCCCCTGGCCAGATTGCCCTCATGTGCGGCAGGCAGGGAGCAATCCCTGCAGCTCTGCTGCCTGCAAGAGAAAATGGCAGCGGATCTGCAGGGAATGTCTCCATCCTGCTTCCTGTCTCACACAGACAGCAGCGGCTGAATGACATCATCATTCCGCGCTGCGGCTGGGCGAGACAGGAAGCTGCCGGCGTGCAGCTGCAGGATAGGATCCGTGCGCAGAGGTGGGACATCTCCTGTCTTCTTCACAGCTGCTCCTCCTGTCTGGTGCTTGTTGTTAGATCACCCCCCTTCTCCCTGCACACACTTCCAGCCTGTGCAGAACGGGGTCTGCACTCTGCACACTCATGGCTGGAAGGAAGCTGCAGCTGTGTGCAGGACCTCAATCACCCCCTGAACAGGAGCTAAAGAACGGTCTGAATGTGACGGATTGTTTGCAGAGTAAAGAGGGGAGGCAGGGGCTGCAGTCAGAGACTAGAAGCAGTGATTTACTGACTGTGACCCCCGGAGCTTTGTGTTCTCTGGTCAGTGCAGGATTTTCATCCACACACAGCAGGGACCAGAGAGCTCAGAACTCGGGAACACAGTCACTAAATCACTGGGTCTATTCTCTGACGGGACTCCAGTCATCACTGCAGTATCAGATCCAGGCTAGGAATGACCCCTGAGCCCATCCCCCAGTGAAGACTTTTTCACATATACTGTATCTGTTGCATTAAACACACAGGTACAATGCATAGACACATATAAGGGTACTAGATGGTGGCCCGATTCTAACGCATCGGGTATTCTAGAATATGTATGCGTAGTGTATAGCACAGGCCACGTAGTATATTGCGCAGGCCACGCAGTACATTTCGCAACCCACGTAGTATATTGCGCAGCCCATGTAGTATATTGTGCAGCCCACGTTGTACATTGCGCAGCCCACGTTGTACATTGCGCAGCCCACGTATATTGTGCAGCCCACGTACATTGCGCAGCCCACGTTGTACATTGCGCAGCCCACGTTGTATATTGCGCAGCCCACGTTGTATATTGCACAGCCCACGTTGTATTTTGCACAGCCCACGTTGTATAGTCACGTAGTATATTGCCCAGCCACGTAGTATATAGCACAGCCATGTAGTATATTGCCCAGCGCACGTAGTATATAGCACAACCCATGTAGTATATTGCCCAGTGCACGGAGTATATTGCACAGCCCATGTAGTATATTGCCCAGCCCATGTAGTATATTGCCCAGCCCACGCAGTATATAGCAATGTGTGCATCATATCCCTGTTAAAAAAAATAAATAAAATAAAAAATAGTTATATACTCACCTTCCGGAGCCCCCGGATCCAAGCGAGGCCTTTACCGACGCGAGGCATTTAACGACACTCCTCGCGCGGTCCGGTCCCAGGAGTGCATTGCGGTCTCCCGAGATGATGACGTAGCGGTCTCGCGAGACCGCTACGTCATCATCTCGCGAGATCGCAGCATGGAGCGGTCACCGGAGCGTTGGGCAGGCGTGTTGTTGATCAAGGGGCCGACGGATGGTGAGTATATAACGATTTTTAATTTTTTTTTTATTATTTTTAACATTAGGAATGTTATGTTTGCATAGGCAGCATGAATAGTAAAAAGGTGGTCACACAGGGTTAATAGCAGCGGTAACGGAGTGCGTTACCCGCAGCATAACGCGGTCCGTTACCGCCGGTATTAACTCTGTGTGAGCGGAGGGGTGTATGCGGGCGCCGGGCAGTGAGTGCGGGGAGTAAGGAGCGGCCATTTTCTTCCGGACTGTGTGCGTCGCTGATTGGTCGCGGCAGCCATGACAGGCAGCTGCCGAGACCAATCAGCGAACGAATAACCGCGACAGAAAGAAGGACAGACAGACAGAAAGACGGAAGTACCCCTTAGACAATTATATAGTAGATGTTTCCACTGTCAGTAAACTCTGCGGATTGGACGCTGTGTACATCCGCAGCATCCAATCCGCAGCAGCCGGATGTTACAGCATAGTGCATGAGATTTCAAGGAATCCAATGTCCACTATGTATGCAGTGGCACCCGCAGCTTCCCTGCGGAGACGGACATGCGGCGCATCTTTCTAGACCGTAGCATGTCTATTTATCTTGCGGAGACGCTCAGTCTCCGCAAGATAAATATCACAGTCCAATGTATAGAATGCGGTGATTCCGCATATGTTCAATGAACACATGCGGAATCATCACTCGTACAAAAGCCGGCAGCGCTTTGGACTGAGCGGACATGTGCTGCATCCAAAGCGCTGCCGATTCCTGACCATGGAACCATACCCTTATACATTAATGTATAGTATGTCACATATGCAGTAGACACAGGTGTTTATTATACATGGGCATATTCTACAGTATATGTATGCATTTTATATAGGTATGTGGTCAGTATTATACATTAGTATTTGTAAGCCAAAACCAGGAGCGGCGATAAATGCGGAAGTGGTGACGTGTTTCTATTATACTTCTCCTCTGATTGTTCCACTCCTGACTTTGCCAAAACAAAAGCTGCAGGCTATATATGTAATCTGGTGTTTGATGGGAACTGTTAATGTGTGATTGGTGAGGACGTGGTGCAGAAGTGGAGTTTTTCCATGAGTGGGCAATGAGACTGTGGAAGGTTCGAGGTGTGGAGGCAGAGCTGAGGTGAAGCCTTAGCGGAGTCTCAAAGGGCCCGAAAATTTTGACAGCATGGGGCCCTGAAATTCCTAGTGGCAGCCCTGGGTGGAGGAGAGGGCAATGATGGGGGTGATGAGGCAGAAGGCAATGATTGGGTTGATGGAGAGGGCAATGATGGGGCAGAAGGCAATGATTGGGTTGACGGAGTGGGCAATTATGGAGGTGATGGGGCAGAAGGCAATGATTGGGTTGATGGAGAGGGCAATGATAGGGTTGGTGGGGGAGAAAGCAATTATGGGGGAGGTAGAAAGGGCAATAATGGGATGGTGGGGAGAAGGAAATGATGGAGTTCCTGGAATGTTTAATGATGGGGTGGTGAAGAGGAGGAAATGATGGAGGTCGTGGAATGGGTAATGATAGGGTGGTGGGGAGAAGGCAATGATGGTGGCAGTGTAAAAGACAATGATGAGGTGGTGGGGAGGAGGCAATGATGGAGGTGGTGGAATGGGCAATAATGGGGTGGTGGGGAGAAAGCAATGATGGAGGTGGTGAAGAGGGCAATTAAGGAGGTAGGGAAGAAGGCAATAATGGGATGCGGGGGGAGGAGGACAATGAGGGATGTGGGGGATTGGGGTGAGAGGAAGGGGGATTGGGATGAGAGGAAGGGGGATTGGGATGGGAGGAAGGGGGATTTATAATGGATTTGGAAAAGGGGGAGGTGGAGAAAGACGTTATTATCGATAATTATTATGTCTAACACAGTCCCTTAGTATAAAGTGTACTCACTTATTATGTATAGCACAGTCCCTTTGTATATAGTGTACTCACTTATCTTTAGCACAGTCCCTTAGTGTATAGTGTACTCATTATGTATAAAACCATCCTTAGTTACATAGTTTCCTCTTTTGTTATGTATAACACCGTCCCTTATTACGTACCATCCTCTCTAGCTATGTATGATGCCCTCCTTCATTATATAGCTTCCTCTGCTGTTATGTACAGTGCAGTCTCTTGCATAGTGTATTCTTGATATTTTTGTTATTCACAGCGCCTTCTTTTATTACATAGTCCCCTCTCTTGTTAGATATAAAATGACTACTGATGGAGGAGCCGGTGACCAGACTACCAGTCCACCAGCTCCTCCTTTAGAAAAGAAGCTTTCTTATGCTCCATCAGCCATCATTGCATTTTACAGCTAACAAGACAGGACGGTATGTAATAAAAACACAGGGCTCTATAAAATCCAATATGTAAGGGACGGTGCAGTACATAATAGGAGAGGGCACTGTATAATAAGGGACGGCAATATACATAATAAAGGAGACTATTTAATATATATACATGTATGTGTGTGGAGATATATATATATATATATATATATATATATATATATATATATATATATATATATATATATATATATATATAGCTTTGTCGCCTTTATAGGAGGGGGGGCCCAGACACATTTCCTGCACAGGGGCCCCAAGCTGTCTGTGTCCGCCCCTGGTGAAGCCGTTGGGAGCCGTCTGACCACAGGACAGAGAATGTTCGCCTAACAGTGTGAGGAATCTCACCTGATCCAGCGCAGGATGAAGGTCCGGTCCACATGGTCTCGCTGTGGTCTTCACTCGTATCGAAATCTATCAAAATCCTGTAAAATAGCAGAACAGTCAGAATAGGTTTTGGCCATTTGGGCAGATGCCATTGACTAGGGTGTGCTGTTACTGGAAACTTTGGGAAACACCGTCTGTGTGTTTAGGAGGCATTGCCGGGGCAAAGGCAACATTGGGCAATGTGCAGGATATAAAAACCTATATAGAAAGAAATGCCAGAAATGACAATATATATAAACTGAGGAAAACAACTATAGAAATTAACCCTTAAAAAATTCCATCAGACCAGAAATTATTGCATAAAATATGTTTTTATTTTAAAAATATTTAATTGCAATCACAAAAAAACATCACTAAAATATATGGAAATTTTATTAAGATTATTTAAAAACAATATCCAACAAATATTTCATTATTCAGAACATAAAATGTATAAGAAATATAAATTAATATTATATAACTCCTCCAATCAAGGTTTTTCTAGGGATTGATGAAATATGAATCCCGTATGTGCAGGACAAAGCAATTCCAAACTGATCAGTATAAAAATTAAATAAATATAATGCAGCAAAAAATATTTTAATAATATAATATGTGATAAAAGTAAATCAAATAAATCTTAATAAAATTTCCATATATTTTAGTGATGTTTTTTTGTGATTGCAATTAAATTTTTTTTAAATAAAAACATATTTTATGCAATAATTTCTGGTCTGATGGAATTTTTTAAGGGTTAATGTGCAGGATATGACTGTTATACATCCAATATCTGCCCATCCCCATTATTCTGTGCTGTATATGGAGCACTTTATTTAATGGAGGAATATTCGGAATAAACGACTTCGGTCCGTTCTCCGCGCTGCAGGCGCCGTTCTCTATGGAGGACGGAGCTGATGTTAAATATTGGACCCATCCAATAAGATGTGAGAAGTGGAGACAGCGGAGTATCACCCGCCGGCTCCTCATCATGTACATGTCTGTATGTGAAGTGTTGGGGTAAATATGAACAATTAGTAACAGAACATCTCGGGTTTTTCTGTATGAATATGTGATGAGATAAATCAGCCATCACTTATATTATATTACAGGTTTATACCTGAAATGTCGCAGTGGCTGCAGGTGTCCGTCTTCACTCTCCGCTGAGATAGAACAGACTGAAAATAACTGACGTTTGTGCTTTTTCAAATTTAAATCTAACAATCCTACTGGTTGTTTATTGCCATGGTGACAGAAGTCACTGATAATTTAAAGGGACATGACGGTATTATTGCACTATAGTGAATTTTACTATATGTAACTCCCCTTTGACACCATTTAAGCACATGGAGATGTGTTGTAATTCCCTGCACAGATGATAGGCGCAATAATATGCAGGTAAATGATATGAAGGACCAGTGTCCCATTTGTTCTAAGGATTGGTGCGGGTCCCAGGAATTGGGTCCTAGCAATATGTCATCGTTTACCAAAAACCCTGTAATTGCTTCTACTTCACTGTATTTTGTGAGGTCATGATATCTTATTATCTAGTTGGATTGCTCAAGGGAGTTTTTATTGTGTAATTTACAATAAGAATAGAAGTGTTGTCACCTAGGAGAGGCATATTCAATAAATATTAGGCTTAGGCAGAGCTACCATCAGGGCATTACTGCCTTGACTGGAGAATGGGGCCCGATGAGCAGAAGGGGCCCACAATGGGTCCCGTCTCTTCTGTTCATCGGGCCTCAGCGGCGCGCTTCTGCCAGTGCAGTAACTGAACCTGAGACCGAGATGCAGGTTCAGTTAAACTCTATAGCCGTGCGGGCCTGCACAACAATAGTGAAAAGCCGCTAGCCAATAGGAAGAGAGTGGGAAGAGAGAGGCTAAGTGCCAGAATAGGCGCATACAGATGTGCCTTTTCTGGGGTGGCTGGGGGCAGATGTGTTTAGCCGGGGGGGTCCTATAACCATGGACCCTCTCTAGGCTATTAATATCTGCCCTCAGTCACTGGCTATCCCACTCTGACGGAGAAAATTGCACGGGAGCTCCCAAATTCTGCACACACACACTACTAACATTATTAGTGAGGACTATGTAAAAATATAACGGATATGAAATGGTTTAATATATGTAAACCATGTCTCATATGTCTCATACCCTGTCGGGTTTGGTAAAGAGATGGCAAAAGCCGGCAATTGAATTACCGGCTTTTCTGCTATCTAGCTCTGTATGAAATATAAATATATATATATATATATATATATATATATATATATATATATATACAGTATATACCGTATTTTCTGGCGTATAAGACGACCTTTTAACCCCTGAAAATCTTCTTAAAAGTCGAGCGTCGTCTTATACGCCGGGTGCAGACCAATGTGCATATGGTGGGTGGGGGGAGAGTGGTCCCTATGACGAAGAGAGGGGGTGTCTCACAGGAAAGTGTTAGTGGAGTATCCCCCTATTACCTCATTGTGGCAGCGTGGGGTCTCTGTGCTGGTGAGCGGCGGCGGATCCTCTTTGTGCCGCGTGGGTGCTCTGTGCTGTGAGGTGGCGGCGGCGTATATTCGTGCAGCGTCGGGGCTCCGCCGGCATTTCCTCACAGCCTGGAGGCACCGGCAGCTCCATTGCTGCGATGCGGTGGCCTCCGGGAAAATGGCCGCTGGGGGCGGCACATGCTCAGATTCAGATCTCGTCCCGAGCTATCGAGATATCATTTTATTCAACTTTCTATGGCCTACATGTTCATATAGATGGCTTAGGAGGGTTGATCCTACGGACAGATTGTGCTGACATAAACATTCAATCATCAACAGACCTGTGCCCAGTGAATCTGTAATAAGTCATACAGATTGACAGATTGTTAGTCTTTCTTTGTCCTTCAATGTGTAACTGCGCATATCTTAGAGAACCTGGTGTGGAATTCTGCTGCTGTGGTCCATTCACTTCATTGGTCGATGTGCCGTGTATTAAGAGATGCTCCTCTGTATTCCACAGATGTAACACATGGTTTTATCACCATGAGCCATTCTCATCTGACTTCCATCATTAATGTGGCATCTTACACCCACACAGCAGGCGTTGAATAATACATTTTGCACACCACACTGTAAGCTTAGTTATGAATGAGATTCCTAGGACGTCAGCCAGGGGCGGACACAGACTGCAGAGGGCCCTGTGCAAGAAATCTTCCTGCCCCCCCCCCATACCGCAACAAAGTTATGTAAACATATAGGTTGTAATATTTATTATCTGTTTAGAACACAACTATCAACTCTAAATAATAAATTTAAGTTCAACATTTAACAACTGAATATAACACAAAGCAGTCATGCAATTGATGTCATATCTGGCAAATCTGGATGTGCTTATTGTGGCCTATGACTTATCAAGCTGGAGGAAATAATACTGTAGTGAGGAGGATTTGATTTTTTTAAAACCGTAAACGGGTTGTCCAGGACTGTTTTATTATTTAACTATGAACCTATGAACTGATAGGCAGGTAGTTGCTAACTACCCACCTGTTCTGTGCTGGCCTAGAGCGGTCAAGGACTGCTCCTGCCACAGATCCTGCTGCTTCATGTCATTAGAGCAGCTTTTCATGTTCTGGGCTGCTCTGTTTATGGGGCATGACTGCCGACCTCAAGCTGTTCAATAGCCGGCTCCCTGTAGTTATGCAATGGGGAGATGGCTGTCAATCAGCATAAAGCTGGCAGTCACAGCCCTTCAACAGACTAGAAGAGAAGCTGCTGTTCTGTTGATGTGATGTCAGAGGAAGCAGCAGTAGTGGTCTGTGACTACCCTGAGCTGGCACAGGTCTGCACTGGGCAGGACAGGCAGTTAGTTAGTAACTACCTGCCTGTTAGAGCTTAGGCCTATAGTAAAAAAATAGAATGGTTTTAGACAACCCATTTAATAATAATTAGTAAACATCTGTACCCTTTATTGCTAAATACTAAAAACCATTTTACTAAATTTACTAAATCAAATCAAGACAACTAGGCTTTAGTCAGCCATTCAAATGTTTGAATTTAGAAATGTTCACTGAAAAATGTATTTCAAACAGTAAAACTGTGTGGAGGTGTGAACAATTTACTTAAAACTCATTCTCCTGGCCTTCTTTTCAGCAAATTCATCAATAATTTTATTTAAGTTAATCTTTCTAGCACGGTCATTTTCAATTGACAGCATAGAAATAATTTTGGGTAATGTAGCTATCTGTGCTAACCCTTCTTTTCTTAGTCTGCGCTTTTGAGCTCCGCTTTTAGGTTTTTGGCCAGATGCCATTCTAAAAAAAATGAACATAAATGTATGTTCAGTTGTTCACTATGTGTTCAGTTAACATTACAGATTATTTAACAGATATATTATTGTATTATAAAGAATAAAAAGGGGCATAAACACCACAACATATCAACAGGTATGTCAGATGCATGTAGGTGCTTAAAAGGGTTGTCCTCTACTAGACAACCCCTTCTTAAACTACCGTATATACTCGAGTATAAGCCGACCCGAGTATAAGCTGACCCCCCCTAATTTTGCAACAAAAAACTGGGAAAACTTATTGACTCGAGTATAAGCCTAGGGTGGAAAATACAGCAGCTACCGGTAAATGTCAAAAATAAAAATAGATACCAATAAAAGTAAAATTAATTGAGACATCAGAAGGTTAAGTGTTTTTGAATATCCATATTGAATCAGGAGCCCCATATAATGCTCCATACTGTTCATTATGGCCCCATAAATGCTCCATATAAAGCTGTGCCACATATAATGCTCCATACAATTCATTATTGCCCCATAGTTGCTCCATATAAAGCTGTGCCACATATAATGCTCTATACAATTCATTATTGCCCCATAGTTGCTCCATATTAAGCTGTGCCACATATAATGCTCCATACAATTCATTATTGAATATTGCCCCATAGATGCTCCATATAAAGCTGTGCCACCACATATAATGCTCCATACAATTCATTATGGCCCCATAGATGCTCCATATAATGCTGTGCCACATATAAATGCTGCTGCTGCAATTAAAAAAAAAAATGATGCAGTGCCCCATTGTCCTGGTCGTTGCAGTACTGATGCTCCGCCGCTAAGGGGGGTGTTGGTACGTCTGATGGCACTTAAGGAGTTCACCTGACCAGGTATCACAGACACCAATACACTTCACAGTCTGGCCTCCAGGGGGAGCTAAGGGTACTATGTATTAGGCCACTCCTCACATCTGGTAAAACTGGGGGTTAGATAGGAAGTTAGTCAGAAAGCTGACTGGGTTGGAACCAGGCAACATCCTGTGGCAGAGGGTGTTGCAGGGGAAGATTCAGGGGGTCCCTGTCAGGGGTGGGATCCTGACAGAGGCCTAGCGAACAGAAAGAACGTTACGGGACCGCGCCTGCACTTCATTGCGGCGGTACCCCAAGAAAGGACAAGAAGCGAGGTTTATTGTGCTGAGTGAGAAACGAGATCAACGCAACAAGGAGAAAACACCAGTAGGAGTCGTGCTGTAAGACCAAGGCAACATCCTACTGAGGCGCGTAGCCGGTGGCCGGAAACGCCGAGGAAGTATTGAGCTTCAGGCCTTACTTCAAACCTACGGCAGGACAGTCAGTTATAGGCGGGCTGTCTCACCCAAAATCACCTAAGCAGACATAGGGGGCAACAGTTGGAGAGGGGCGACTCTAGGGTCCCGGAAGACCTCCAGGCCTACCCGTCATACGGGTGCGTCCTAGCCATATCATCTGTGGGGACGGAGAAGAACATCAGAATCAGTTGTGAGGGAACTTCAGAAACAGACACAACAGTTGTGAGGACTATCCCGTGGTGCTAAGCAGGGAAGGACTACAACACACAAGCGCTAGAAGGTAGGCACAGATTTCCACCTGCAAAGGGAACTCTGGAGGTGCCATCGGACCGGCCGGTCTCAGCCAGCCCTGTTAACCGTACTTCGGATTGAGGATCCTGAAGCCTTCAGTAAAGAGGTAAAGAGACTGCAACCTGGTGTCCTCGTTGTTCATCGCGATCTGCACCACACCATCATCACTCTCCACTTTCACTGGACGCCCCTCAGCAGGGTCACGGACCGGTCTAGCCACCGTGACAATCCCAGAACCGAGACAGAGAGGCCCAGTACCGGGTACCCTTTGGCCCTGCGGCAGTGGGGGCCCTCGAATGACATACTCACCTCTCGTCTCTGCCCGCTGGTCCTCACCGTCCCGGTCTCTCTGCACTGACTGTTCAGGCAGAGGGCGGCGCGCACACTATACGTCATCGAGCCCTCTGACCTGCACAGTCACAGCACGGCGCCCGGCGGGTGGATCGTGGACAGGTAAATATGATACTCACCTGCTCCCGGCATCCCTGGCTCCTTCTCCCGGACTGTGGACAGATGGTCTCCGCAGACTCCGGGCACGGCAGCTTCTTCACCAGCGGTCACTGGGTACCGCTCATTACAGGATCCACACAGTGTATCACAACAATGCCGTGTATATCCGTCGCCATCGGGGGCCCCCTCCCGCTCTGGGCCCCGGTGCGGTTGCATCGGTTGAACTGGCGGTATGTCCGCCCCTGACATCAGCCTTTCCTGAGATGCTAAAAACCACCCGTCTGCCACCAAATCATTTCATGGAGATCACATTTCATCCCTTTTATTGTGTTTTGCCTGAACGACTGCTGAATCTTTTGACCATGTTTGCGGCTTTGAGGCATTAAGTTGCTGTCCCATGAATAGATGCCTGAACTAGCAGGTGTTATTTATACCGATAGAGAGACACCAGAAGGAGCAGTTCCCAATATAACAAATTTTATTTAATCTAAAATAGTAATCACATATAGCAAATATCATATAAGAGTAGTTACAAGAGATACAAATCAGGTGGTGAAACCACCCACGACCTGGTGACCGCAGAAGTAAAAGAACAGAAGCAACAGGACTCTAATATCCAGACCATAAATCAAATATCATGAAGTGCCATACCACAGATAGTGGGCCTGGGTAAGAACATTGTGCACATATGCCTGAGAATATACACAAATAACAACATAGGCCTAAGAAGATGTCAGGCTGGATGCCCCAAAAGAAATAACTATGATGCCTAAATAATGGAGCCCCAACCCACTATTGCACATGTCCCAATGGCCTCAGATAGCAGCACTAGTCCCAATAAGATGCATGTGATGTGGTGGGCACATAATACCTGTAGTCATCGTGGTCTAAGTACGGTCCTGTCGCGTTGAAAACCTCGACGCGCGTTTCACCACACCAACGGTGGCTTCGTCAGGAGGTAGATAAGCGTCGCTAGTGAGTCCCCTTAAATACTGGAGGAGAAATGGTGTGATTACCTCCAGCCTTATGCGGCGCGCCTCCGCCATGATACGACACGCCAGTGGAGAGCGGCGCTCAAGGTGCGCGTCATCACGTCACGTGGCCAGGTCATGTGACCAGACCCTGCGACCATGGCAACGCGTCACCCCAATAGAGCGCCACCCACCACCGCGCGAAGCAGCGCATGCGCAGTGCGCGCTCAGGCTGGAAGAAGAATAGAAGAAAATAGGCTAGTACACACTACAAACCAGGAAAAAAGAAGACAGAGAAAAAGAAAGAAAGGAAAAGAAGGGGAAAAGAAGAGAGAAGGGGAGTGCTGGTACCCGTAGGTATACAACATGGTACTCTCCCACAATGGGACCCTTAACGGACAAAAAGTATGTTGTGTTTAAGCCCTGTAACCGTAAGAAAATTCATGGTATGGACCGTATATTCACACCGCCTAGATAGTCTAATTGTTATAATAGTAACCACACCATATGTTATTTAACAGATAGTGTGTCCCCAAAACATTGCCTAAACAGGGAAATTAAGGTGGTGCTTACTATTAAATCGTAAATATACATGCCTAATCCCCAAGGAGGTAAAAACTGCAAAAAGTACAATTAACTCCATGTTAATAAGACCATAATAGGTATATCCCAATAGGAGTAGTCTGTCCTTATACTGGGCCATAATATACAATTGCAGTTAATCCCATGATTTGTTATATAAGGGGTCAGAAGACCAAATACTGGTGCAGCCAAGAGGCCAAATCGGCCCCATAGCCTCCACCACAAAGGTCCAAGACATGTATGGACCACAAAATAACATCTTACAACACGACCCAGTATTATCCGGGCCATAATAAATAAATCACAACAAACATTCTGTCCTTGTACTGGGTCATAGTATTCAGCTGTAGTTGGTCCAAATTCTTCCCATGCAGGGCAACAAGTCCATCCGATGGTTTCAAACAGAAGTCTCCTCGACTCCATAAATTCCACCCAGGGTTCGAAACAATGTATGAGCCCCAATACATAGTTACGTAGTGTGACTAAAAATAAAATGAAAAAAGTTAAAATCAAGAACCACAAACACACAATAAAATTTGCGCTTACTTCTTAAATAAAGGACTTGAAGCTTAACGCCTCATTGAGGCCTTTCAGGGCCACTGTATCGAGGCAAACCATCCATTTGGTTTCCCTCTGAAGGAGTTCCTTTTTATAATTGCCTCCTCGGATGCCCAATTGCACCCTATCTATGCCCTTCACCTTAAACAATTTAGGATTGCTGTTGTGGTGGACACGGAAATGTTTCGGTATGGTTTTTAAGATGGACAAATCATGAGCCCCTGCAGCATTCCTGATATCCCTAGCATGTTCCAAAATCCTAACCCTCATTTGTCGGGTAGTCATCCCGATATATATTAATCTGCACGGGCAGTATGCATAATACACCACCATATCCGTGGTGCAGGAAATGTGATGTGTGATCCTATATGACCTAGAGGCATCACTATTATCGAATGTGAAGGACCTCTCGACGTGCTGACATGCAGAGCAGTCACCACATCGAAAGGACCCCCAAATCGGACCTGCACGTGCAGAAAAATGGGACTTCTGTACTGCCACGTAATGACTACGTGTCAGTAAGTCCCTTAGATTTTTCGACCGTCTCCACGTCACCAAGGGGTGGTCGGGTAGGCAGCTGCTGAGGTCCTCATCAGCTCGCAAGATGGGCCAGTATTTGCGCAAGATGTCCATAATGTTAGTCCATCTCGAATTAAAAGTAGTGACTAGTCTGACAGAATCGTCGTGTTGTTTATGCACCTTCCTTTTAACCAGCAATTCATCCCTCTGTGTCCCTACATCTCTCCTATACCCTTTCCGTATGTATTTGTGGTTGTAACCACGTTGCTGTAAGTGCCTCGTGAGAGTGCCTGCCTGATTCTGGAACTTAGTATCATCAGAGCAGATGCGTCTCATACGGAGGAACTGCCCCACCGGTATCGCCCTAGTCGTCTGGGGATGGTGTGCCGACGAGGCATGAAGGAGGGCATTTACCGCCGTGTTCTTACGATAAACATCAGTAGTCAAATATCCACTCTCGTCTATTAGTATCAAGACGTCAAGAAATTCCACTTCATGCTTACTATATTTGTAGGTAAGCTTGATATTGTATGGATTATCATTTAGATCAGTTATAAATGAAATCAGTGATGTTTCGGAACCCTGCCATATGAACAGTATATCATCGATATACCTGGACCATGAGACCACGGCAGAGAAGTCCCCCATTTCATAGACCACCTCTTTCTCCCACAGCCCCAGGAACAAATTCACGTATGAGGGCACACAAGTCGCCCCCATCGCTGTTCCCTGGAGCTGTAGGAAAAATCTGTCCTTAAATGTAAAAAAATTATGAGTCAAAATAAATCTCAAAAGGTCCAGAATGAAGATAATCAAATAATCATCTAAATTGGTAATTTCTAGGAAGGACCTCGATGCCGTGATCCCATGGTCGTGGAATATCGATGTATATAGTGACTCGACGTCACAAACCACTAGAAACATGTCTTGTTCTAATTGTATGTTGTTTAGACGTGTCAAAATATCTGTGGTGTCCTTGATGAAGGAAGGCAGGGTTTCTACACAGCGCTGAAGGTAAAAATCGACAAAACGGCAAATGGCCTCATTGATGTCCCCTATCCCCGAGACGATAGGGCGACCCGGTGGGTCATCCCTATCTTTGTGAATTTTAGGTAATAGGTAGAACGTTGGAACCGTCGGCATATCAGTAACCAGACCCTCCAACATTCTACCCGTGATGATACCTTCCAGACAAGCACGCGGTAACATATCATCTAGCTCCATCTTAAACGGAACTAATGGGTTGCTGTCAAGTCTCATGTAACACTGTTTATTGTGTAGCTGTCGGAAAGCCTCGCACTCATACATAGCACAAGGCCAGATCACAACATTTCCCCCTTTATCTGCAGGTTTGATGACCACCTGTTTAAGATTACATAGTTCCCCAATAGCTCTATTTTCCAGGGAGGTTAGGTTATATGAAAGTCTATCCTCTGGAATTTGCTCCATGTCTCTCTTTACCAATTTTAAAAAAATATCCACATTGGAGCAGGTACCTGGAGGGGGGAAATGTTGCGATCTGGGGTGCAGATGCGTTGGAAAGTGCGGGTCCTCCGGTGCAGCCTGTTCAGCAAGTAGCGCCTCCAAATCTGCCAAGGCCTGTTGTTCTGTATCAACAGGAGAAATAGTTTTAGATTGGTTAATGAAAAATTTTTTAAAAGAAAGTTTTCTGGCAAAAAGCTCAAGATCCTTCACCATGGTGAAGTAATTAAACCTAGCTGATGGTGCAAAAGACAGGCCTTTTTCCAACACCCGGTTTTGTGCAGGGGTTAGTGATATTTCAGATAAATTAATTACCTGCAAATTTAACGCCCTCTCCTGTTCTGTCTTTTGTGGTAGGTGCGTGTACGCATTGGAGGGAGTGGGGTTACGGGTGTATTGGAGATGTTTTCGATCCTGTTTCCCTCTCCAACCCCACTCCTTCTTCCTAAAAAATGTTCTCCACATTGTTCCTCAGACAGAGATGATGTTAGCAGGTGTTATTATAGTGCAGCCATTGAGTTACTAAAAGTAAGCGAATATTTGCAAGATTACAGCTAGGGATTTACATCAATCCAGCATTGTCCGCAGGCTACTTATAAATCATTGCATTTGTAGCCTTGTAACATCAAGACCGATGTCCCATGTTGAGTGATATTGCATCCTACCGGGAATCCTGGCCTTACTGCTGTATGGGGCCCAGTGAACAGCAGTACACAGAGGGGCCCACAGGTCCGGGGCCCCGCTTATGTGCTACTGTTCATCGGGCCCCATCGTGCAGCAAAGTGGTGCACGCTACGGTGCACACGTCGGCGCTGGGGCCCGGGAGCTTTCCAAGAGCTGTGCACGGCCATCTTACCTTGACAGCTGTGCAGCTCCTCCTCCATCCATCTTCGGTTGAGCCTAGACTGTATGGACTCCTTCCATGTCCTGACTGCAGCCCATACAGCAATGGTCCCCAACCTTTCTGACCTTGAGAGCCACATTCAGTTCTGTGAGAGTGTCGCGAGCCACATTCAGCTCTGGGAGAGGGTCGCGAGCCACATCCAAGTCTCGACTCCCTTACAATAATGGCAACCAAAGCCCCCATTATGGGTATGATGATAATCAAAGCTTTTCCACATAAATCACCCCAAAGCATAATACCAAGATCCAGGGGTTATCACAATACCCCTTCAGTATTCTCCCATCAATCACTCCCAAAACATGGTTGCATATAGCTTCAAGCACCTCCTCTCCCAGGTAGTATCATCCAGTTCTCAGCTTACCATACTTAAACTATATCTAAACGAAAGACCAGTATATGTGCATCCACATCTGCTCTTCTGTGCAGGGCTGCTCACAACATTCATAATTTTAAAATGTGATCTTCATACCTGTTTGTTAGATCTGGAGCTAATGCACCAAGCTGGCAGACAGCCGCGAGCCACAATTCATGGGACCGCGAGCCACATGTGGCTCCCGAGCTACAGGTTGGGGATCCCTGCCATACAGTCTAGCAGGCTCACTACTGAAGATGGCAGCTTCTCTTCCTGCCTTTGCTAAGTCAGAACACGCCTCCCCAGTATGACACACGCTCCCGAAAATGACATCCTACCTGGAGGGAGCCCATACAATCTAGCATTTACCCTGGAGGCAGAGCCGCGCTATTGTGGAGCAACTGTGAGGTAAGTATACAAAACTTTTTTGTTTTCTGTACAAAATGAATTAAATGGGTGAGCGGGGAGGAGGAGAAATTGCACACGACAGGGGAAGGAGTAAGGGGGACTGCACATGATGATGTGGGGAGGGTGTTTAAAAAGGGACTGCACATGATGATGTGGGGGGATAAAGGGGTACTGCACATGTTGATGTTGGGGAATAAAGGGGATAGCACATGATGTGGGGAGGTGGGTCAAAGGGGACTGCACATGATGTGGGGGGATAAAGGGGTACTGCACATGATGATGTGGGGAGGGGGTTAAATTGGACTGCACATGATGTGGGGAGGGGGCTTAAAAGGGGACTGCACATTATGTGGGGAAGGGGTTAAAGGGGGACTGCACATGATGATGTGGGGGATAAAGGGGGACTGCAAATGATGATGTGGGGAGGGGGGTTAAAGGGGGACTGCACATGATGTTGGGAGGGGGTTAAAGGGGGACTGCACATGATGATGTGGGGGGGTAAAGGAGGACTGCACATGATGATGTGGAGGGTTAAAGGGGTACTGCACATGATGTGGGGAGGGGGTTAAATGGGGACTGCACATGAAGTGGGAGGTTAAAAGGAACTGCAAAGGATGACATGGGGTAAAAAAGGGGACTGCACATGATGATGTGGGGGGAAAAAGGGGGACTGCTGATGATGTGGGGGAGGTGATTAAAGGGGGACTGCACATGATGATGTGTGGGGATAAAGGGGGACTGCACATGATGTGGGGGGGATAAAGGGGGACTGCACATGATGATGTGGGGAGGAAGGTTAAAGGGAACTGCACATGATGTGGGGAGGGGGGCAAAAAGGGGGACTGCACATGATGATGTGGGGAGGGGGGTTAAATAGGGACTGCACATGATGATGTGAGGGGATAAAGGGGGATTGCACAAGATGATGTGGGGGATTAAAAGAGAACTGCACATGATGATGTGGGAAGGGGGTTAAAGGGGGACTGCACATGATGTGGGAGGGGGTTAAAGGACTGCACATGAAGTGGGGAGTTAAAAGGAACTGCAAAGGATGACATGGGGGTAAAGGGGACAGCACATGATGAAGTGGGGGTAGGGGGACTGCACATGATGAAGTGAGTGAGGGGACGGGATACTGCAAATGATGAATTGAGAGTGAGGGAAGAGGGACAGCAATTGATTTGAAGGTGAGGTGGGGAGAGCAAATGATGACTGGGAGAGAGCAAATAGTGATGAATTTTGAGGGTGGGGGAGTAAATGATGTATTGAATGTGGAGGTAGAGCTGTTGATAATGAATAGAGTGTGGGAGAGAGAAGACATAATGAATTGGGACGGAAGGGGCATGTAAATATAATGAGTCGGGGGAGAGGGAGGTACATAGTGGGGGGCGCTGAGTATGCAGTGACTGGTATTGAATTGGGGGAAAGAGTACAGGTGCTAATTAATTTATATATTAGGTGGGGAAAGTGGCTATGTATAGCTAGAAGTTGCTCAGTGGTGGATTATAATTTATATTTGTAATGATGGGTTGCATAATAACCAATTATATATTGACTAGATGGCAGCCCGATTCTAAAGAATCGGGTGTCTAGAATCCATATATACTTTATTTATTCAAATGTAAGAATAATACAATTAATAAATAATAGTAAGAAAGAACAAAAAATGGCTGCACTCACCAGCTCTTGACAATTCTTGACAGTACGGCACATTTCTGATTGGTCGCTCGCGGCAGGCGGCAACCAATCAGAAAAGTGCCGCGCACCACGAAGGCATATATCTTTGTCCACCCTGAGCGGGTGTAGGACGCTGGTGACGTCACTTATCTCCGGACATTATCTCCGGACAAAGCCACGGAAGTTGGCACAAATTGCCGGAAGTAGTATTCTAGGCAATTATATATTAGATTTTAATGTTATCAGTGTTTACCTTTGAACGTTTATATTGTATTGTCCTGTCACCAGCCATGTGTACGATTATCGGCCGAAAGCCTCTCTGGAACCAATAATCACCCCATGTAAAGGTATCTTTATAAGTTAAAGATTCAGAATACTATGACTTTTATCATATCCTGAACAGTCAAGTTTTTTATGAACCGTTAAGGTTTTCTGGTTGAAGTAAAAAAAACTCTGAGTGTTTACAGTTTGAAACCATAAAATGTTGAAAAATTATGTCATTCTTGAGTATATCACTCAATGGTGCTCATAAATGTGTCAAATTTGATCTATAATATACTTTAATATACGTTACTTTAATCTTTAATATACTTAAGAACAGGGCCCCAGACATCACACAGGGGGTCTGAAACACCGCACAGTGGTCCAAAATATCGCAGTGCTCTGCCTGGGGCCCCATATGCTGCCTGGGGCCCCTGTGCTCTGCCTGGGGCCCCTGTGCTCTGCCTGGGGCCCCATGTTCTGCCTGGGGCCCCTGTGCTCTGCCTGGGGCCACTGTGCTCTGCCTGGGGCCCCATATGCTGCCTGGGGCCCCTGTGCTCTGCCTGGGGCCCCATATGCTGCCTGGGGCCCCTGTGCTCTGCCTGGGGCCCCATAGGCTGCCTGGGGCCGCTGTGCTCTACCTGGGACCACTGTGCTCTGCCTGGGGCCCCATATGCTGCCTTGGGCCCCTGTGCTCTGCCTGGGGCCCCTGTGCTCTGCCTGGGGCCCCATGTTCTGCCTAGGGCCACTGTGCTCGGCCTGGGGCCCCATAGGCTGCCTGGGGCCCCTGTGCTCTGCCTGGGACCACTGTGCTCTGCCTGGGGCCCCATATGCTGCCTGGGGCCCCTGTGCTCTGCCTGGGGCCACTGTGCTCTGCCTGGGGCCCCATATGCTGCCTGGGGCCCCTGTGCTCTGCCTGGGGCCCCATATGCTGCCTGGGGCCCCTGTGCTCTGCCTGGGGCCCCTGTGCTCTGCCTGGGGCCCCATGTTCTGCCTGGGGCCCCTGTTCTCTGCCTGGGGCCACTGTGCTCTGCCTGGGGCCCCATGTTCTGCCTGGGGCCACTGTGCTCTGCCTGGGGCCCCATAAGCTGCCTGGGGCCCCTGTGCTCTGCCTGGGACCACTGTGCTCTGCCTGGGGCCCCATATGCTGCCTGGGGCCCCTGTGCTCTGCCTGGGGCCACTGTGCTCTGCCTGGGGCCCCATATGCTGCCTGGGGCCACTGTGCTCTGCCTGGGGCCCCATATGCTGCCTGGGGCCCCTGTGCTCTGCCTGGGGCCCCATATGCTGCCTGGGGCCCCTGTGCTCTGCCTGGGGCCCCTGTGCTCTGCCTGGGGCCCCATGTTCTGCCTGGGGCCCCTGTGCTCTGCATGGGGCCACTGTGCTCTGCCTGGGGCCCCATATGCTGCCTGGGGCCCCTGTGCTCTGCCTGGGGCCCCATATGCTGCCTGGGGCCCCTGTGCTCTGCCTGGGGCCCCTGTGCTCTGCCTGGGGCCCCATATGCTGCCTGGGGCCCCTGTGCTCTGCCTGGGGCCCCTGTGCTCTGCCTGGGGACCCATGTTCTGCCTGGGGCCCCTGTGCTCTGCCTGGGGCCACTGTGCTCTGCCTGGGGCCCCATATGCTGCCTGGGGCCCCTGTGCTCTGCCTGGGGCCCCTGTGCTCTGCCTGGGGCCCCATATTCTGCCTGGGGCCCCTGTGCTCTGCCTGGGGCCACTGTGCTCTGCCTGGGGCCCAATATGCTGCCTGGGGCCCCTGTGCTCTGCCTGGGGCCCCATATGCTGCCTGGGGCCCCTGTGCTCTGCCTGGGCCCCTGTGCTCTGCCTGGGGCCCCATATGCTGCCTGGGGCCCCTGTGCTCTGCCTGGGGCCCCTGTGCTCTGCCTGGGGCCCCATGTTCTGCCTGGGGCCCCTGTGCTCTGCCTGGGGCCACTGTGCTCTGCCTGGGCCCCATATGCTGCCTGGGGCCCCTGTGCTCTGCCTGGGGCCCCATATGCTGCCTGGGGCCCCTGTGCTCTGCCTGGGGCCACTGTGCTCTGCCTGGGGCCCCATAGGCTGCCTGGGGCCCCTGTGCTCTGCCTGGGACCACTGTGCTCTGCCTGGGGCCCCATATGCTGCCTGGGGCCACTGTGCTCTGCCTGGGGCCCCATATGCTGCCTGGGGCCCCTGTGCTCTGCCTGGGTGTAGGACACTGGTGACGTCACTTATCTCCGGACATTAGCTCCGGACATTAGCTCCGGACATTATCTCCGGACATTAGCTCCGGACATTATCTCCGGACATTAGCTCCGGACAAAGCCACGGAAGTTGGCACAAATTGCAGGAAGTAGTATTCTAGGCAATTATATATTAGATGGGCATTTCCTGAAGGAAATACATGGTGCTTGAACAGCGCTACCAGCTTTACAGCAGCACTTTTCACACACGGGACTGGGGGGCGCGCTTACTTTTGCACCCGGGGCCGGGGGCGCGCTTACTTTTGCACCCGGGGGCGCACTTACTTTTGCACCCGGGGGCGCACTTACTTTTGCACCCGGGGGCGCACTTACTTTTGCACCCGGGGGCGCACTTACTTTTGCACCCGGGGGCGCACTTACTTTTGCACCCGGGGGCGCACTTACTTTTGCACCCGGGGGCGCACTTACTTTTGGGGCCGCACTTACTTTTGGTGGGCGGGGCTCCTCGGCCTCCGATTTGGTTGGTGGGGCCCCTCGTCCTCCGATTTGGTGGGTGGGGACCCTCGGCCTCCGATTTGGTGGGCGGGGACCGGCCTCCGATTTGGTGGGCGGGGACCCTCGGCCTCCGATTTGGTGGGCGGGGACCCTCGGCCTCCGATTTGGTGGGCGGGGACCCTCGGCCTCCGCTTTGGTGGGCGGGGCCCCTCGGCCTCCGCTTTGGTGGGCGGGGTCCCTCTGCCTCCGATTTGGTGGGCGGGGACCCTCGGCCTCCGCTTTGGTTGGCGGGGCCCCACAGCCTCCGATTTGGTGGGCGGGGTCCCTCTGCCTCCGCTTTGGTGGGCGGGGCCGCTCGGCCTTCAATTTGGTGGGCGGGGCCCCTCGGCCTCCGATTTGGTTGGTGGGGCCCCTCGGCCTCCGATTTGGTGGGCGGGGCCCCTTATCCTCCGATTTGGTGGGTGGGGACCCTCGGCCTCCGATTTGGTGGGCGGGGCCCCTCGGCCTCCGATTTGGTGGGCGGGGCCCCTCGGCCTCCGATTTGGTGGGCGGGGCCCCTCGGCCTCCGATTTGGTGGGCGGGGACCCTCGGCCTCCGATTTGGTGGGCGGGGCCCCTCGGCCTCCGATGTGGTGGTCGGGGCCCCTCGGCCTCCGCTTTGGTGGGCGGGGCCGGGCCCCTCGGCCTCCGCTTTGGTGGGCGGGGCCGCTCAGCCTTCGATTTGGTGGGCGGGGCTCCTCCGCCTCCGATTTGGTTGGCGGGGCCCCTCGGCCTCCGATTTGGTTGGCGGGGCCCCTCGGCCTCCGATTTGGTGTGTGCTCTGCCTGGGGCCACTGTGCTCTGCCTGGGGCCCCATATGCTGCCTGGGGCCCCTGTGCTCTGCCTGGGGCCACATATGCTGCCTGGGGCCCCTGTGCTCTGCCTGGGGCCCCTGTGCTCTGCCTGGGGCCCCATGTTCTGCCTGGGGCCCCTGTGCTCTGCCTGGGTGTAGGACACTGGTGACGTCACTTATCTCCGGACATTAGCTCCGGACATTAGCTCCGGACATTAGCTCCGGACATTAGCTCCGGACATTAGTTTCGGACAAAGCCACGGAAGTTGGCACAAATTGCAGGAAGTAGTATTCTAGGCAATTACAGGTCCTTCTCAAAAAATTAGCATATAGTGTAAAATTTCATTATTTACGATAATGTAATGATTACAATTAAACTTTCATATATTATAGATTCATTATCCACCAACTGAAATTTGTCAGTTCTTTTATTGTTTTAATACTGATGATTTTGGCATACAACTCCTGATAACCCAAAAACAACAAACAAAAAAACCATCAAATAATAATGTTCAGTTATGCACTCAATACTTGGTCGGGAATCCTTTGGCAGAAATGACTGCTTCAATGCGGCGTGGCATGGAGGCAATCAGCCTGTGACACTGCTGAGATGTTATGGAGGCCCAGGATGCTTCAATAGCGGCCTTAAGCTCATCCAGAGTGTTGGGTCTTGCTTCTCTCAACTTTCTCTTCACAATATCCCACAGATTCTCTATGGGGTTCAGGTCAGGAGAGTTGGCAGGCCAATTGAGCACAGTAATACCATGGTCAGTAAACCATTTACCAGTGGTTTTGGCACTGTGAGCAGGTGCCAGGTCGTGCTGAAAAATGAAATCTTCATCTCCATAAAGCATTTCAGCCGATGGAAGCATGAAGTGCTCCAAAATCTCCTGATAGCTAGCTGCATTGACCCTGCCCTTGATGAAACACAGTGGACCAACACCAGCAGCTGACATGGCACCCCACACCATCACTGACTGTGGGTACTTGACACTGGACTTCAGGCATTTTGGCATTTCCTTCTCCCCAGTCTTCCTCCAGACTCTGGCACCTTGATTTCCGAATGACATGCAAAATTTGCTTTCATCAGAAAAAAGTACTTGGGACCACTTAGCAACAGTCCAGTGCTGCTTCTCTGTAGCCCAGGTCAGGCGCTTCTGCCGCTGTTTATGGTTCAAAAGTGGCTTTACCTGGGGAATGCGGCACCTGTAGCCCATTTCCTGCACACGCCTGTGCACGGTGGCTCTGGATGTTTCCACACCAGACTCAGTCCACTGCTTCCTCAGGTTCCCCAAGGTCTGGAATCGGTCCTTCTCCACAATCTTCCTCAGGGTCCGGTCACCTCTTCTCGTTGTACAGCGTTTTCTGCCACATTGTTTCCTTCCAACAGACTTACCATTGAGGTGCCTTGATACAGCACTCTGGGAACAGCCTATTTGTTGAGAAATTTCTTTCTGGGTCTTACCCTCTTGCTTGAGGGTGTCAATGATGGCCTTCTTGACATCTGTCAGGTCGCTAGTCTTACCCATGATGGGGGTTTTGAGTAATGAACCAGGCAGGGAGTTTTTAAAAGCCTCAGGTATCTTTTGCATGTGTTTAGAGTTAATTAGTTGATTCAGAAGATTAGGGTAATAGGTCGTTTAGAGAACCTTTTCTTGATATGCTAATTTATTGAGACAGGTTTTTTGGGTTATCAGGAGTTGTATGCCAAAATCATCAGTATTAAAACAATAAAAGACCTGACAAATTTCAGTTGGTGGATAATGAATCTATAATATATGAAAGTTTAATTGTAATCATTACATTATGGTAAATAATGAAATTTTACACTATATGCTAATTTTTTGAGAAGGACCTGTATATATTAGATTGTGGGTGCACCTCTGTATTCAGATGTGCAGTGTAGAAGAAAGGGAAAAAGAGGGGAATGTGCTCTGGAAGCGGTGCTCTAGATAACTGTGTTATTTTATGCAGAGATGAGTCCTGGCTGGAAGAAGTGATGGCAGTCTACGCTGCATGAAAAAGAAAAGCAAAGATGAAGGACTTCAGCTAGAGACGTCACTTGTGAGTCAGTGTGTTAACTGCACACTGACACTATACACTGTATACTCTGTACAGAGCTCATATGTATAATGTCACCAGTGATCACTATATTATCTGTACACAGACACTGTATACAGAGGTCCTGTGTATAATGTTAAAGGTGATCACTGTATTTCCTGTACACTATATACAGAGCTCCTGTGAATAATGTCACCAGTGATCACTGTATTACCTGTATACTGACACTATATACAGAGCTCCTGTGTATAATGTCACCAGTGATCACTGTATTACATGTACACTGACACTGTATACTATGTACAGAGCTTTTGTGTATAATCACTTTACAATAATAAATACCGCGCTACAAGGGTCTAAAAGATGGTTGGAACTGTTTTAAAAGTTAGATACTAATTCGCCTTTGTCCAGCAAGCTTAGCACCATATAGGGAATATTCAGCACTAGTATCCAAACAGCCGTCGGCTGCGACTAAAGCAACCTACAATTAAAATAACTCACAATTGGTGCGTGCATTAAATACAATTGGAGTAAATAAATAGTGAACCACATATCGTGCTGGCTTAGCTGATGGCTTAAAGTAAATGTACCCCCAGATGTATACGGTGCTTCACTGCGGTGGACCGAGGGTCTGTTGATGAGGGTGGTCCTCAAGAAGCGGTAGCGGTCCGAAGGGTACACACCGGTACCGCTTAACCAGCAAGAGGACCGGGTGCCGATGCACAGTACAGAGCCAGGAACCGTCCCGGCCGGAGGCGATCCTGGTTGTACTGGGAAAATGGCCGGCGCTGCTAGGCAGCGTGTGACGTCACAGGCCTACGGAGTCTCGTTTAGGGCAAAAAGCAAACCGACGCGTTTCGGAGTGTAACGCACTCCTTCCTCAGGGTTACTGCCCCAGATGACTGACTCCATATTTAAGCGCATGCAGCAGGCACCCTGCTGTGCGCACAATATTAACTCTGTGCATCCCAGTCTCCATCATGCTCAAGTGCCATTGTGTGTGTGCTGGACAACTGACCACCCGCCCTCAAGATGTTGTAATTAATACCTCCGCTCTACATAGGAGCACTGTACTGGTAAACCTTTGTTTATAGGAGCTATACCAGATAACCCCCTTGACTGCTCGTAAAGGACCAACTTAATTAAATAGACTTAGATGATAATGGGACAAAAATGACATGCACTACTTTACCAAATCTAAAATACGTATTTAACGTAGTTAATATTTATTATGAATTGATTAAAACTGATAAAAACTAATAAAACGGAACTGAGACATAAATATAAATATAAATATTTATATTTATATTTATATATATATTTGGGATGCACAGAGTTAATATTGTGCGCACAGCAGGGTGCCTGCTGCATGCGCTTAAATATGGAGTCAGTCATCTGGGGCGGTAACCCTGAGGAAGGAGTGCGTTACACTCCGAAACGCGTCGGTTTGCTTTTTGCCCTAAACGAGACTCCGTAGGCCTGTGACGTCACACGCTGCCTAGCAGCGCCGGCCATTTTCCCAGTACAACCAGGATCGCCTCCGGCCGGGACGGTTCCTGGCTCTGTACTGTGCATCGGCACCCGGTCCTCTTGCTGGTTAAGCGGTACCGGTGTGTACCCTTCGGACTGCTACCGCTTCTTGAGGACCACCCTCATCAACAGACCCTCGGTCCACCGCAGTGAAGCACCGTATACATCTGGGGGTACATTTACTTTAAGCCATCAGCTAAGCCAGCACGGTATGTGGTTCACTATTTATTTACTCCAATTGTATTTAATGCACGCACCAATTGTGAGTTATTTTAATTGTAGGTTGCTTTAGTCGCAGCCGACGGCTGTTTGGATACTAGTGCTGAATATTCCCTATATGGTGCTAAGCTTGCTGGACAAAGGCGAATTAGTATCTAACTTTTAAAACAGTTCCAACCATCTTTTAGACCCTTGTAGCGCGGTATTTATTATTGTAAAGTGGTTTATTTGTTCTTGTGGCAGAGTGCGCACAGATCTGCCTTAATACCTGCAGCACTCGGTCTGTTTTTCCTAGTAGCGCCAGTGTGTTCTATTGTTGTGTTTTTTTGTGGTTTCTGTGCCTACACACGGAGGCAGCTTCTAAAATGGCGCTTGACGCATTATGGAATGATAGGGATTCTAGGTACACATACATTAAACAACGGTTCCCTCTAGAGTTATCTCCCCCGAATCACTTTAGCCCTGCTGGTGATCTACTTAAATCTCTAGAGCGGCTATTAAATATTGAAATGCGTGATATGTGGGAGATAGCCTCCCTGGAAAAATACGCACAAGCAAACACGATACCTAAGGGCTTGTTGATCCATAAAGATCTGGCAGGGGATGTTGGGGACCCAGAAACTAGGAAAGAATGGGACACCATGTTCCATGCTTTCTCTATGCAAGCACTACAGTTTATCATCAATAAGCGTACTCTAAATCTAAAGAACACGAGCCGCCAGATAATTAAAATTTTTGATGAACTTAAAATATGCCAACTTAATCAAGATAATCGCGATCTTGCGGCAAATATCTTATTGAGACTAAGGGGACGGGAGAAAGACATTATAGAGAAAAAATTCAGGAAATTCCGCAGAGATAATCTGGTCAATTTAGCACCTGTAACAGATAACCCAGCCAGTAGTGAGCAATTTATTACCTTGGATGAGTATAATGTAACACCTAGCATCAACGATAAATCCTTGGAATTTTCTGTGTATGCTAACTCCAACTCGACCCAGTATACTCCGGTGTCCACATGTAGGAGGGAAACTCTATTGACTGATCATTCACTCTGTCAAGGGGCTATTACCCCAATAGAAACGCCAGTAGGTGTATATACTGGGCCACGAGACTGTGGCCATGCTTGCAGCGAGAATACCAATCAAAGTAATAACCCTACTTGCTGTACTAACAGATATTTTCCACTAGCACTGGATATGGGGGATACGGAGGATCTGACCCCACCTATAGAGGAGATACACCATAGTGGACGTTTAACAACGCAGTCTAACCAAATAAATGAAACTAACACTGACTCCCCCATTGGATGTGGTGAAGGGTCGAATCGCAACTCATGCAGGCCACCTAACCCTGGCAGTAGAGACAATCACCCAAAAAAAATCAATCACCACCAGGGGAGGAAGAGGAGGAACAGTGGGAAGGTTGAGGGGCACAACAACTCAGCAACGCATCACTCGGGATTTTTTCCGGGTCAGACCAACAAAACAAAGACAAAAAGAGGGAAACGGGGGGGGCTCCTCTCCAAGAAGATAAATCGGGGTACTAAGATCGTACACTCACAAAAAATATATAATCTAAGTGCACATAAGTTAACTGAAGATGAAACCTCCCTTTTACAAAAGGGACTCAAATTCGCACCAACAAGGCGAGCCACCCCGTTCAATTTATACATCAGTATGAAGAAATATCTAAGGAATTTAGCCCTCAAAAAATACTTTATGAAACGGGAACGATTGTCCACAAATTACAGGCAACAAAAGACATCGGCATTTGTCCACACCTCCCTAGCGAATCCATCTAAGTTTGAACCTATCCATGAGTATTCTAGTGCCTTCCAAACTTTTGACATGTTGGTATCTAGAGACATTAGACAACTCAACCTGAAGAATGCCAAATATATGCCACAGAATCTCAATCCGCAAGAAAGGAAGGCAATGAAGGATTTACAATCAAACCATAGCATTGTCGTGCGCCCCGCTGATAAGGGGGGAGGGATAGTAGTATTAGATCACAGTGTGTATCATCAGGAAGCCGTGAGGCTTTTGGGGGATCAAATTACATACAAGAAACTAAAAAATGATCCGACGGACCGTTTTGTCAGTAAACTAAATATATTGGCACACAAGGGTAAAAGTATGGGCATTCTAAACAAAAAAGAATTTTATTTTATCCTGAATAAGAATCCCAGCAGGGCCATTTTTTATCATATCCCCAAGCTACATAAAAGCACTACAAACCCTCCTGGCCGACCCATTATATCAGGGATCAACAGCTTAACGGCCAATCTATCTAGATATGTCGACGTCCATTTGCAGAAATGCATGCGGTTAATACCAGCATACCTCAAGGACACCGGCCATACCCTGGAGGCCCTAACCGAAATTCAGTGGAAAAAGAATTACATATTGGGCACCCTGGATATTAGATCATTGTATACAGTAATAGACCAGGAAAAAGGCTGCCAATCGGTCCACCATTCACTTCAGGCGCTAGACATCTATTCCGAAATACAAGTACAGTTTATTGTGGAGTGCATTAAGTTCATATTACAGCACAACTACTTCTTATATGAAGATGACTACTACATACAGACATGGGGGACCGCGATGGGTACGCGGTTCGCGCCCAGTTATGCGAATATTTATGTCGCTAACTGGGAGGATACATATATCTACAAGGAAGGGCAGCTATACCCAGGATTAGTGATCTGGCGCCGCTTCATTGACGATGTTCTCTTTATATGGGAAGGTACTCAGAAGGACTTAGATGTCTTCATTTCAGGTTTAAATAGTAACCAATATGGTCTGGAGTTTACACCAATGACAAGTACGACCAGTGTGAATTTCCTTGACCTGAAGATTTTTGTAGAGAATGGTCAGCTCCTCACCAAGTGCTACCGTAAAGAGGTAGACTCTAATAGTTTCATCCACATGACGAGCTGTCATTTGCCGGTGTGGCTTCAAAACATACCAAAAAGCCAGTATACCAGGGTACGAAGGAACTGCTCAAATCTGGATGATTTTAATGAAGAGGCCGACTATCTAACTCAAAAATTCCAAGATAAAGGGTACTCCAAACCAAGGCTGGAACAAGTACGGGAGGAAGCGGCCCTAGTACCGAGGGATGTCCTGCTACAGAAATCTAATAATACCCCTGAAGTGCCTACGGTAAATATACAACAGCAGATCCTTGAGCTGCCATTTATAACCCAGTTTCATAGTGGTCATAATAAATTTACGAGTATTGTGCGTAGACACTGGGCGGTCCTACAGAAGGATAAAGTAATAGGGGAGTACCTTCCAAGCAACCCCAGGTTTATATACCGTAAAGCGCAATCTCTAGGACATCTAATAGCCCCTACTACACGAATGGTTCTTAGAAGTAAAGCGGGTGAGGTGGCAGTATCCAATCACCTCAGAAAAGGTTTTTTACCATGTAAAGGGTGTTATGGTTGTATGCATACCACTTTTAAGAAAATGAGACAACTAACATTCCTGGATTCAAATGCGAGCAAGCAGTTTACCATCGAGGATTATATATCCTGCCATACTGCTGGTGTTATTTATTTAATACAATGCCCATGTAAGAAGTTGTATATTGGGCGCACTAAACGCCAACTAAGAGTACGGATTAGGGAACACTTTAAAAATATACAGAAGGGGTTTGCGGGACATCCACTCTCCCGCCACTTTAGGGAGATACATGGGCAATCCCTAAAAGGTACATCCTTCTGTGGCATTCAAATTGTACGTGCAGACAAAAGGGGTGGGGATTTTCTTAGAAAAATGTCTCGTCTTGAATCCCAATGGATCTTTACTCTAGATAGTTTACATCCCAAGGGACTAAATTGTGAGTTGGAATTGTATGCATTTTAATTAATTAATATCACAACACCGGCCCACTATGCAGTATGGAGCACGTATTGATGGCCCCTTATGCATATCTCATGCCGAGCATCTAATAATGGGCTTAGGTGGTTTGGATTTACCTATTTATTTATTTATTTATTTATTTGTCCATGTGTATATTTATATTTATATTTATGTCTCAGTTCCGTTTTATTAGTTTTTATCAGTTTTAATCAATTCATAATAAATATTAACTACGTTAAATACGTATTTTAGATTTGGTAAAGTAGTGCATGTCATTTTTGTCCCATTATCATCTAAGTCTATTTAATTAAGTTGGTCCTTTACGAGCAGTCAAGGGGGTTATCTGGTATAGCTCCTATAAACAAAGGTTTACCAGTACAGTGCTCCTATGTAGAGCGGAGGTATTAATTACAACTAGGGTTGAGCGACTTTCATTTTTTTAAGATCGAGTAGGGTTTTGGGAAACCCGATTTTGTCCAGAGTCGAGTCGAGTGCAGTCGGCCGATTATCGCTAAAAGTCGGGGATCGACCGAAACACGAAACCCAATGCAAGTCAATGGGGAAGCATAGTCGGCAGTGAGTGGAGGCCAGGAAAACACCTACAGTGCCCATTTTAATGCCAAAAACATCCATTCTTGTTTCTGAAGCTTGCCAATCTTAATTAACTGTATAATAATAGTTGGGCATAGGGAATTGGGGGAAAGTTGTGGGGGGAGTAGGGCTGGCTCAAGTTTTTCGTGGGCCCAGGAAATGCGGACTACGTCACGGCGGTGTTGCAGGGAAAGGTAAGTATTTAAAAGTTGCAAGTGCTGTGATCCTGAGCAAGCAGGGGGGGCCCACTCGTTCGCATTGCCACTGGCACAGGGCCCCTCAAAGTACGGCGGTGTGTTTGCATGGCGGGGGCGCCTCCCACCAGCAGCGACACTTTTGCGTACTCTGAGGGGCCCTGTGCCAGTGACGTCGCCAACGAGTATGCCCCCCCACCTGATGAAGGAACCTGCACTTTCATCTGCACCTTCCTCTTTGTCCCTGTGTAAGGTGGTATAACATGCGGGAAGGGGAACCTTACTTTCAGCAGGGACAGATTCTGGCTGTGTAGAGTACAAGGGGAATGTAGTGGTCTAGGTCAATGTACCAGCAGACTCATTTAGCAGTGGCTGGGCAATGGGCAGGATGAGGAGGAAACAGATATAGGGCCAAAGAATAAAGTAGGCTACATGCAGTTCAAAATTGGTAACAGGACTAAACAGGCGGCATTGCTTTGTTCAGTGGAGTAGCAAACCCAAGAGCAGCAGACACTGTTTCAAGGGCCTAACCACACTAGTAGGCCAAATGCAGTTTAATATCTGATAGTATAGGGCGAAAGCCAGAATGTGGAAGCTCAGCTTTGTTCAGTTGAGGACAACACCAGGGAGGGGCAGACACCTTTAGTAGGCCGGAAAAGCCTATTGCATTTTTTAAAATGGTAATTTGGAGCAGAAGGTTGAAGCTCAGCTTTATTTAGTTGAGGGCAACACCAGGGAGGGGCAGAAGCCGTTAGTAGGCCCTAACCACCATTTTTTTTTTTTTTAAAACCACTTAATGAGAGCCGGAAGGTTGAAGCTCAGCTTTATTTAGTTGAGGACAACACCAGGGAGGGGCAGAAGCCGTTAGTAGGCCCTAACCACCATTTTTTTTTTAAAACCACATAATGAGAGCCGGAAGGTTGAAGCTCAGCTTTATTTAGTTGAGGACAACACCAGGGAGGGGCAGAAGCCGTTAGTAGGCCCTAACCACCATTTTTTTTTTAAAACCACTTAATGAGAGCCGGAAGGTTGAAGCTCAGCTTTATTTAGTTGAGGACAACACCAGGGAGGGGCAGAAGCCGTTAGTAGGCCCTAACCACCATTTTTTTTTTTTTTAAAACCACATAATGAGAGCCGGAAGGTTGAAGCTCAGCTTTATTTAGTTGAGGACAACACCAGGGAGGGGCAGAAGCCGTTAGTAGGCCCTAACCACCATTTTTTTTTTTAAAACCACATAATGAGAGCCGGAAGGTTGAAGCTCAGCTTTATTTAGTTGAGGACAACACCAGGGAGGGGCAGAAGCCGTTAGTAGGCCCTAACCACCATTTTTTTTTTAAAACCACATAATGAGAGCCGGAAGGTTGAAGCTCAGCTTTATTTAGTTGAGGACAACACCAGGGAGGGGCAGAAGCCGTTAGTAGGCCCTAACCACCATTTTTTTTTTTAAAACCACATAATGAGAGCCGGAAGGTTGAAGCTCAGCTTTATTTAGTTGAGGACAACACCAGGGAGGGGCAGAAGCCGTTAGTAGGCCCTAACCACCATTTTTTTTTTTAAAACCACATAATGAGAGCCGGAAGGTTGAAGCTCAGCTTTATTTAGTTGAGGACAACACCAGGGAGGGGCAGAAGCCGTTAGTAGGCCCTAACCACCATTTTTTTTTTTAAAACCACATAATGAGAGCCGGAAGGTTGAAGCTCAGCTTTATTTAGTTGAGGACAACACCAGGGAGGGGCAGAAGCCGTTAGTAGGCCCTAACCACCATTTTTTTTTTAAAACCACTTAATGAGAGCCGGAAGGTTGAAGCTCAGCTTTATTTAGTTGAGGACAACACCAGGGAGGGGCAGAAGCCGTTAGTAGGCCCTAACCACCATTTTTTTTTTTAAAACCACATAATGAGAGCCGGAAGGTTGAAGCTCAGCTTTATTTAGTTGAGGACAACACCAGGGAGGGGCAGAAGCCGTTAGTAGGCCCTAACCACCATTTTTTTTTTTAAAACCACATAATGAGAGCCGGAAGGTTGAAGCTCAGCTTTATTTAGTTGAGGACAACACCAGGGAGGGGCAGAAGCCGTTAGTAGGCCCTAACCACCATTTTTTTTTTTAAAACCACATAATGAGAGCCGGAAGGTTGAAGCTCAGCTTTATTTAGTTGAGGGCAACACCAGGGAGGGGCAGAAGCCGTTAGTAGGCCCTAACCACCATTTTTTTTTTTAAAACCACATAATGAGAGCCGGAAGGTTGAAGCTCAGCTTTATTTAGTTGAGGGCAACACCAGGGAGGGGCAGAAGCCGTTAGTAGGCCCTAACCAAAGTTGAAGGCCAAATGCAGTTTAATTTCTGATACTATAGGCCGAAAGCCAGAAGGTGGAAGTTCCGATTTAGACAGTGGAGGACAATTTGAATTAGGGACTGCAGACAGACTTAGTAGGCTGTCCCCTGTGGACCATGCATCCACCACATTAACCCATTGCGCCGTAATGGACACGTAATCTTCCGTGGCCATGCCTACAGGTCCATGCGTCTGTTGTCAGGTGCACCTTTGTACTCACAGATTGCCAGAGTGCATGGACAATGCGGTCTTCTACATGCTGGTGGAGGGTTGGGATGGCTTTTCTCGCAAAAGAAGTGTCGACTGGTTAGCTTGTAGCGTGGTACAGCGTAGTCCATCATGGCCTTATTAATAGTAAATAAAATATATAACTAGGCTCTATGAACTTTTAAATAGGTTCCAGGGGTACACGGGCAGCATTGGTGTGGTCAGTGGAGGAGTATTGCAAGTAGGGGCTGCAGACAGGCTATCAAAGGCCTAAAATAACAAACAGTAGGCAGTCATGGCAGTTTTACATCGGTTACATGGATACACAGGCAGGCACTCCAGGCAGCATTGTGCTCAGTGGAGGAGTATTGCAAGTAGGGGCCGCAGACAGGCTATCAAAGGCCTAAAATAACAAACAGTAGGCAGTCATGGCAGTTTTACATCGGTTACATGGATACACAGGCAGGCACTCCAGGCAGCATTGTGGTCAGTGGAGGAGTATTGCAAGTAGGGGCCGCAGACAGGCTATCAAAGGCCTAAAATAACAAACAGTAGGCAGTCATGGCAGTTTTACATCGGTTACATGGATACACAGGCAGCTAGGTGGTGAGTGGAGGAGTATTTAAAGTAAGGACCGCAGACAGGCTATCAAAGGCCTAACATAACAAACAATAGGCTCATGGCAGTTTTACAGCGGTTACATGGATACACGGGCAGGCAGCTTGGTGGTGAGTGGAGGAGTATTTAAAGTATGGACCGCAGACAGGCTTCGAAGGCCTAACACAATAAAATGGGCTGGCTGTAGGCACTTTAAAATTGGTTCCAGGGGTACACGGGCAGCAGTGGTCTGGTCAGTGGAGGCCTAGTGGAAGTATGGACCGCAGACAGGCTTCGAAGGCCTAACACAATAAAATGGGCTGGCTGTAGGCACTTTAAAATTGGTTCCAGGGGTACACGGGCAGCAGTGGTCTGGTCAGTGGAGGCCTAGTGGAAGTATGGACCGCAGACAGGCTTCGAAGGCCTAACACAATAAAATGGGCTGGCTGTAGGCACTTTAAAATTGGTTCCAGGGGTACACGGGCAGCAGTGGTCTGGTCAGTGGAGGACTAGTGGAAGTATGGACCGCAGACAGGCTTCGAAGGCCTAACACAATAAAATGGGCTGGCTGTAGGCACTTTAAAATTGGTTCCAGGGGTACACGGGCAGCAGTGGTCTGGTCAGTGGAGGCCTAGTGGAAGTATGGACCGCAGACAGGCTTCGAAGGCCTAACACAATAAAATGGGCTGGCTGTAGGCACTTTAAAATTGGTTCCAGGGGTACACGGGCAGCAGTGGTCTGGTCAGTGGAGGACTAGTGGAAGTATGGACCGCAGACAGGCTTCGAAGGCCTAACACAATAAAATGGGCTGGCTGTAGGCACTTTAAAATTGGTTCCAGGGGTACACGGGCAGCAGTGGTCTGGTCAGTGGAGGCCTAGTGGAAGTATGGACCGCAGACAGGCTTCGAAGGCCTAACACAATAAAATGGGCTGGCTGTAGGCACTTTAAAATTGGTTCCAGGGGTACACGGGCAGCAGTGGTCTGGTCAGTGGAGGACTAGTGGAAGTATGGACCGCAGACAGGCTTCGAAGGCCTAACACAATAAAATGGGCTGGCTGTAGGCACTTTAAAATTGGTTCCAGGGGTACACGGGCAGCAGTGGTCTGGTCAGTGGAGGCCTAGTGGAAGGAGGGACCGCAGACAGGCTTCGAAGGCCTAACACAATAAAATGGGCTGGCTGTAGGCACTTTAAAATTGGTTCCAGGGGTACACGGGCAGCAGTGGTCTGGTCAGTGGAGGCCTAGTGGAAGTATGGACCGCAGACAGGCTTCGAAGGCCTAACACAATAAAATGGGCTGGCTGTAGGCACTTTAAAATTGGTTCCAGGGGTACACGGGCAGCAGTGGTCTGGTCAGTGGAGGACTAGTGGAAGTATGGACCGCAGACAGGCTTCGAAGGCCTAACACAATAAAATGGGCTGGCTGTAGGCACTTTAAAATTGGTTCCAGGGGTACACGGGCAGCAGTGGTCTGGTCAGTGGAGGCCTAGTGGAAGGAGGGACCGCAGACAGGCTTCGAAGGCCTAACACAATAAAATGGGCTGGCTGTAGGCACTTTAAAATTGGTTCCAGGGGTACACGGGCAGCAGTGGTCTGGTCAGTGGAGGCCTAGTGGAAGTATGGACCGCAGACAGGCTTCGAAGGCCTAACACAATAAAATGGGCTGGCTGTAGGCACTTTAAAATTGGTTCCAGGGGTACACGGGCAGCAGTGGTCTGGTCAGTGGAGGACTAGTGGAAGTATGGACCGCAGACAGGCTTCGAAGGCCTAACACAATAAAATGGGCTGGCTGTAGGCACTTTAAAATTGGTTCCAGGGGTACACGGGCAGCAGTGGTCTGGTCAGTGGAGGCCTAGTGGAAGTATGGACCGCAGACAGGCTTCGAAGGCCTAACACAATAAAATGGGCTGGCTGTAGGCACTTTAAAATTGGTTCCAGGGGTACACGGGCAGCAGTGGTCTGGTCAGTGGAGGACTAGTGGAAGTATGGACCGCAGACAGGCTTCGAAGGCCTAACACAATAAAATGGGCTGGCTGTAGGCACTTTAAAATTGGTTCCAGGGGTACACGGGCAGCAGTGGTCTGGTCAGTGGAGGCCTAGTGGAAGGAGGGACCGCAGACAGGCTTCGAAGGCCTAACACAATAAAATGGGCTGGCTGTAGGCACTTTAAAATTGGTTCCAGGGGTACACGGGCAGCAGTGGTCTGGTCAGTGGAGGCCTAGTGGAAGTATGGACCGCAGACAGGCTTCGAAGGCCTAACACAATAAAATGGGCTGGCTGTAGGCACTTTAAAATTGGTTCCAGGGGTACACGGGCAGCAGTGGTCTGGTCAGTGGAGGACTAGTGGAAGTATGGACCGCAGACAGGCTTCGAAGGCCTAACACAATAAAATGGGCTGGCTGTAGGCACTTTAAAATTGGTTCCAGGGGTACACGGGCAGCAGTGGTCTGGTCAGTGGAGGACTAGTGGAAGGAGGGAGCGCAGAAAGGCTTCAAAGGCCTAAAATAACAAACAATAGGCTCATGGCAGTTTTACAGCGGTTACATGGATACACGGGCAGGCAGCTTGGTGGTCAGTGGAGGAGTAGGGACCGCAGACAGGCTATCAAAGGCCTAAAATAACAAACAATAGGCTCATGGCAGTTTTACAGCGGTTACATGGATACACGGGCAGGCAGCTTGGTGCTGAGTGGAGGAGTAGTGCAAGGAGTGTCTGTCCCAGTACTCCCAAAATATAAATAGATGTTAATGTCTCGCAAAACAACCAAAACAAAAAAAAAGATGGCATACTTAGGTACAGGGGTGGGCTCATCTGCTGTGTTTCTGACATAGTAATTTGGCAGTAACTATTTAATGGTGCCAATATAGGACACAGACACAGACTACTTTAAGTTGCATCATAGATGTCTACAAATTTGTATTGTCAGTGCCAGACATTGAATGATGTCAGCGAATAGACTAAAGATTGGTGGAGCTGTGCGACATAATTTTGCACGTAGTAGAGCCCAGTTTGAGCTGGGGTAGGGGGGAACTCTCTTGAGGCCGGCGGGACCGCCCCAGGGCCACTCATGTTACAACGGTGTGTCTGACGTTGGGTGCGCACCACCACCGCCAGAGACACTACATTGTACTATGAGGGACCCAGTAGCAATGCCGTCAACCAAAAGCGAGCACACCCACCTCTTCAGACAAACAGCAGTCTCACGGGTGCTTGCGCCAAGTCGCGATACCACGGCCCCGTGTGGGGAGTTTGGCCATTTAGGGAGGTGTAAACATGTCGTATGCTGTACAATCTGCAGCAGCAAATTAGACATTAGAAAAGTAATTCACAGGCAAGAGCTTTTCATAGGAAAGCTAGGTGTCGGCCGGGCAAGGTGGGGCAAAAGATTTTGAAATCCAGTTGTGGTTCATTTTAATGAATGTTAGATCGTCAACATTTTGGGTAGCCAGACGAGTCCTTTTTTCGGTTAATATTGACCCTGCAGCACTGAATACTCTTTCTGATAGGACACTTGCTGCCGGGCAAGCAAGCTCCTGCAATGCATATTCTGCCAATTCTGGCCAGGTGTCTAATTTGGAGGCCCAGTAATCAAATGGGAATGACGGTTGAGGGAGAACATCGATAAGGGATGAAAAATAGTTAGTAACCATACTGGACAAATGTTGTCTCCTGTCACTTTCAATTGATGCAGCAGTACCTGTCCTGTCTGCGGTCATAGCAAAATCACTCCACAACCTGGTCAGAAAACCCCTCTGTCCAACGCCACTTCTGATGTGTGCACCCCTAACACTCCTAGTCTGCTGCCCCCTGGAGCTCGTGTGAGAACGATCACGTGCGCTGTGTGCTGGGAATGCCTGAAGCAAACGGTCAACAAGAGTTGATTGTTTGGTTGCTAATATTAGTTCCAAGTTCTCATGTGGCATAATATTTTGCAATTTGCCTTTATAGCGTGGATCAAGGAGGCAGGCCAACCAGTAATCGTCATCGTTCATCATTTTCGTAATGCGTGTGTCCCTTTGTAGGATACGTAAGGCATAATCCGCCATGTGGGCCAAAGTTCCACTTGTCAAATCTCCGGTTGTGATTGGTTGAGGGGCAGTTGCAGGCAAATCTACGTCACTTGTGTCCCTCAAAAAACCAGAACCCGGCCGTGACACGCAACCAATTTCCTGTGCCCCCGTGAAAGTTTCCGCATTAAAAATATACTCATCCCCATCATCCTCCTCGTCCTCCACCTCCTCTTCGCCCGCTACCTCGTCCTGTACACTGCCCTGACCAGACAATGGCTGACTGTCATCAAGGCTTCCCTCTTCCTCTGGTGCAGACGCCTGCTCCTTTATGTGCGTCAAACTTTGCATCAGCAGACGCATTAGGGGGATGCTCATGCTTATTACGGCGTTGTCTGCACTAACCAGCCGTGTGCATTCCTCAAAACACTGAAGGACTTGACACATGTCTTGTATCTTCGACCACTGCACACCTGACAACTCCATGTCTGCCATCCTACTGCCTGCCCGTGTATCCTCCCACAAATAAATAACAGCACGCCTCTGTTCGCACAGTCTCTGAAGCATGTGCAGTGTTGAGTTCCACCTTGTTGCAACGTCTATGATTAGGCGATGCTGGGGAAGGTTCAAAGACCGCTGATAGGTCTGCATACGGCTGGCGTGTACAGGCGAACGTCGGATATGTGAGCAAAGTGCACGCACTTTGAGGAGCAGGTCGGAGAACCCAGGATAAGTTTTCAATAAGCACTGCACCACCAGGTTTAAGGTGTGAGCCAGGCAAGGAATGTGTTTCAGTTGGGAAAGGGAGATGGCAGCCATGAAATTCCTTCCGTTATCACTCACTACCTTGCCTGCCTCAAGATCTACTGTGCCCAGCCACGACTGCGTTTCTTGTTGCAAGAACTCGGACAGAACTTCCGCGGTGTGTCTGTTGTCGCCCAAACACTTCATAGCCAATACAGCCTGCTGACGCTTGGCAGTAGCTGGCCCATAATGGGACAACTGGTGTGCAACAGTGTCATCTGCCGATGGAGTGGTTGGCCGACTGCGTTCTGTGGAAGAGCTGTAGCTTCTGCAGGAGGACGAGGAGGAGGAGGAGGGGGTGCGAACGCCTACAGCCAACTGTTTCCTAGACCGTGGGCTAGGCACAACTGTCCCTAAATTGATGTCGCCTGTGGACCCTGCATCCACCACATTCACCCAGTGTGCCGTGATGGACACATAACGTCCCTGGCCATGCCTACTGGTCCATGCATCTGTAGTCAGGTGCACCTTTGTACTCACAGATTGCCTGAGTGCATGGACGATGCGCTGTTTAACATGCTGGTGCAGGGCTGGGATGGCTTTTCTGGAAAAAAAGTGTCGACTGGGTAGCTCGTATCGTGGTTCAGCGTACTCCATCAGGGCTTTGAAAGCTTCGCTTTCAACTAACCGGTAGGGCATCATCTCTAACGAGATTAGTCTAGCTATGTGGGCGTTAAAACCCTGTGTACGCGGATGCGAGGATAAGTACTTCCTTTTTCTAACCAGAGTCTCATGTAGGGTGAGCTGGACTGGAGAGCTGTAGATCGTGGAACTTTCGGGTGTGCCGGTGGACATGGCAGACTGAGAGACGGTTGGAGACGGTATTGTTTCCGCCGGTGCCCTACATGCAATATTTCCTCCTACAAAACTGGTGATTCCCTGACCCTGACTGCTTTTGGCTGGCAAAGAAACCTGCACAGATACTGCCGGTGGTGCGGAAAATGGTGGCCTTACAGTGACGGAAGGGATGTTGCGTTGCTGACTAGCTTCATTGGCCGAGGGTGCTACAACCTTGAGGGACGTTTGGTAGTTAGTCCAGGCTTGAGAATGCATGGTGGTTAAGTGTCTATGCATGCAACTAGTATTTAGACTTTTCAGATTCTGACCTCTGCTTAAGCTAGTTGAACATTTTTGACAGATGACTTTGCGCTGATCAGTTGGATGTTGTTTAAAAAAATGCCAGACTGCACTCTTCCTAGACTCTGATCCCTTTTCAGGGATTGCAGACTGAGCTTTAACCGGATGGCAACGCTGTGCTCCAACAGGTTTTGGCTTTGACACGCGTTTTGGTCCAGATACGGGCCCGGCAGATGGAACCTGTTGCGATGTTGATGCCTGCTGCGGCCCCTCCTCCACCTCCGCTTCTGAACTACTGCCGCCTGCACCCTGTTCCCCCAATGGCTGCCAATCGGGGTCAATAACTGGGTCATCTATTACCTCCTCTTCGAGCTCGTGTGCAACTTCGTCTGTGTCACTGTGTCGGTCGGTGGTATAGCGTTCGTGGCGGGGCAACATAGTCTCATCAGGGTCTGATTGTGGATCTGTACCCTGAGAGGGCAATGTGGTGGTCTGAGTCAAAGGAGCAGCATAGTACTCTGGCTGTGGCTGTGCATCAGTGCACTCCATGTCAGAATATACTTGTAATGGGCATGGCCTGTTAAATGTTTCACTTTCTAAGCCAGGGACGGTATGTGTAAAGAGCTCCATGGAGTGACCCGTTGTGTCGCCTGCTGCATCCTTCTCTCTTGTTGTAGTTTTTGCTGAGGAGGACAAGGAAGCGACTTGTCCCTGACCGTGAACATCCACAAGCGACGCGCTGCTTTTACATTTACCAGTTTCGGAAGAGGAGGCAAAAGAGCTAGAGGCTGAGTCTGCAATGTAAGCCAAAACTTGCTGTTGCTGCTCCGCCTTTAAAAGCGGTTTTCCTACTCCCAGAAAAGAGAGCGTTCGAGGCCTTGTGTAGCCTGACGACGAAACTGGCTCCACAGCTCCAGACTTAGGTGGAATATTTTTATCCCCACGACCACCTGATGCTCCACTACCACTACCATCATTACCAGCTGACAATGAACGCCCACGACGACCTCTTGCACCAGACTTCCTCATTGTTTTAAAATCTTAACCAAAGTAACTTTATTTGTTGCTATCAAACAACTTACACGGTGAGCTATAACTTCAGTATGATTTCAATATCCCTTAACAGGTTGGTGAGACCACAAGGAAAATCAGGCACAATGTTACACACTCTGTTTTCTGTGGCACAAAATCACAGAGATGACACACACGCAGGACTGTCACTCAAGCACTAATGTCAATATTAATCTCCCACCTAATTTATTTATTTTTTTTTCTCAGGGAGACTTTAGAAACCAAATAATATTAAAAAAAAAAAAAAAAAAGGCTTTCTATGGCCCACAATTAGAGAGAGAGAGGTGGCACAACCAGGAGTCAAGACTGGCGCACAAGCTGAAAGGGCAATATTACTCTCCCACTGTTTTTTATGTTTTTTTTGTTTTTTTCAGGGAGACTTTAGAAACCAAATAATATTAAAAAAACCAAAAAAAAAAAAGGCTTTCTATGGCCCACTGAATGAGAGGGAGAGAGGTGGCACACCCAGGAGTCAAGACTGGCACACAAGCTGAAAGGGCAATATTACTCTCCCACTGTTTTTTTATGTATTTTTTGTTTTTTCAGGGAGACTTTAGAAACCCAATAATATTTAAAAAAAAAAATAAATAGGCTTTCTATGGCCCACTGAATGAGAGGGAGAGAGGTGACACACCCAGGAGTCAAGACTGGCACACAAGCTGAAAGGGCAATATTACTCTCCCACTGTTTTTTTATGTATTTTTTGTTTTTTCAGGGAGACTTTAGAAACCCAATAATATTTAAAAAAAAAAATAAATAGGCTTTCTATGGCCCACTGAATGAGAGGGAGAGAGGTGACACACCCAGGAGTCAAGACTGGCACACAAGCTGAAAGGGCAATATTACTCTCCCACTGTTTTTTTAGGTTTTTTTTTTTTTTTCAGGGAGAATTAGAAACCAAATAATATTAAAAAAAAAAAAAAAATAGGCTTTCTATGGCCCACTGAATGAAAGGGAGAGAGGTGGCACACCCAGGAGTCAAGACTGGCACACAAGCTGAAAGGGCAATATTACTCTCCCACTGTTTTTTTATGTATTTTTTGTTTTTTCAGGGAGACTTTAGAAACCCAATAATATTTAAAAAAAAAAATAATTAGGCTTTCTATGGCCCACTGAATGAGAGGGAGAGAGGTGGCACACCCAGGAGTCAAGACTGGCACACAAGCTGAAAGGGCAATATTACTCTCCCACTGTTTTTTTAGGTTTTTTTTTTTTTTTCAGGGAGAATTAGAAACCAAATAATATTAAAAAAAAAAAAAATAGGCTTTCTATGGCCCACTGAATGAAAGGGAGAGAGGTGGCACACCCAGGAGTCAAGACTGGCACACAAGCTGAAAGGGCAATATTACTCTCCCACTGTTTTTTATGTTTTTTTTGTTTTTTTCAGGGAGACTTTAGAAACCAAATAATATTAAAAAAACCAAAAAAAAAAAAGGCTTTCTATGGCCCACTGAATGAGAGGGAGAGAGGTGGCACACCCAGGAGTCAAGACTGGCACACAAGCTGAAAGGGCAATATTACTCTCCCACTGTTTTTTTATGTATTTTTTGTTTTTTTCAGGGAGACTTTAGAAACCCAATAATATTTTAAAAAAAAATAAATAGGCTTTCTATGGCCCACTGAATGAGAGGGAGAGAGGTGGCACACCCAGGAGTCAAGACTGGCACACAAGCTGAAAGGGCAATATTACTCTCCCACTGTTTTTTTAGGTTTTTTTTTTTTTTCAGGGAGACTTTTGAAACCAAATAATATTAAAAAAAAAAAAAAAAAAAAAATATAGGCTTGCTATAGCCCACTGAATGAGAGATAGCGCACACACAGCAGTGGCACACAAGCCCTGACTGAGGCCAATATTTTTCTCCCACTGATTGATGTAGTGTTTCTGTGTTGAGGTAGATTTTAGAACACAAATCACGGAAAAAATAAATAGGCTTTCTATGGCCCACTCAGTGAGAGATGGCACACACAGGGATGGCACTGTAGCAGAAATGCCAATCTTAATCTCCCACAAAAAAAAAACAAAAAAAAAAAAAAAACTGTCCTACAATTACTATCTCCCTGCAGTAATGTAAGCCAGGTATGGCAGGCAGCAATAGGAGTGGACTGATGCACAAATTAAATAAAAAGTGTGGACAAACAAAAAAGATAGCTGTGCAGAAAGGAAGGAACAAGAGGATATGTGCTTTGAAAAAAGCAGTTGGTTTCCACAGTGGCGTACACACAGCAATACAGCTATCACGGAGCCTTCTAGGGCAGCCCAATGAGCTACAGCGCTGAGGGGAAAAAAAAAAAAAAATAGCTTCCACTGTTCCTGCACACCGAAGGTGGTGTTGGACAGTGGAAATCGCTGCAGCACAAGCGGTTTGGTGGTTAGTGGACCCTGCCTAACGCTCTCCCTGCTTCTGATGAAGCGGCAGCAACCTGTCCCTAAGCTCAGATCAGCAGCAGTAAGATGGCGGTCGGCGGGAACGCCCCTTTATAGCCCCTGTGACGCCGCAGACAGCAAGCCAATCACTGCAATGCCCTTCTCTAAGATGGTGGGGACCAGGATCTATGTCATCACGCTGCCCACACTCTGCGTTCACCTTCATTGGCTGAGAAATGGCGCTTTTCGCGTCATTGAAACGCGACTTTGGCGCGAAAGTCGCGTACCGCATGGCCGACAAGCACAGGGGTCGGATCGGGTTTCATGAGACGCCGACTTAGCCAAAAGTCGGCGACTTTTGAAAATGATCGACCCGTTTCGCTCAACCCTAATTACAACATCTTGAGGGCGGGTGGTCAGTTGTCCAGCACACACACAATGGCACTTGAGCATGATGGAGACTGGGATGCACAGAGTTAATATTGTGCGCACAGCAGGGTGCCTGCTGCATGCGCTTAAATATGGAGTCAGTCATCTGGGGCGGTAACCCTGAGGAAGGAGTGCGTTACACTCCGAAACGCGTCGGTTTGCTTTTTGCCCTAAACGAGACTCCGTAGGCCTGTGACGTCACACGCTGCCTAGCAGCGCCGGCCATTTTCCCAGTACAACCAGGATCGCCTCCGGCCGGGACGGTTCCTGGCTCTGTACTGTGCATCGGCACCCGGTCCTCTTGCTGGTTAAGCGGTACCGGTGTGTACCCTTCGGACCGCTACCGCTTCTTGAGGACCACCCTCATCAACAGACCCTCGGTCCACCGCAGTGAAGCACCGTATACATCTGGGGGTACATTTACTTTAAGCCATCAGCTAAGCCAGCACGGTATGTGGTTCACTATTTATTTACTCCAATTGTATTTAATGCACGCACCAATTGTGAGTTATTTTAATTGTAGGTTGCTTTAGTCGCAGCCGACGGCTGTTTGGATACTAGTGCTGAATATTCCCTATATGGTGCTAAGCTTGCTGGACAAAGGCGAATTAGTATCTAACTTTTAAAACAGTTCCAACCATCTTTTAGACCCTTGTAGCGCGGTATTTATTATTGTAAAGTGGTTTATTTGTTCTTGTGGCAGAGTGCGCACAGATCTGCCTTAATACCTGCAGCACTCGGTCTGTTTTTCCTAGTAGCGCCAGTGTGTTCTATTGTTGTGTTCTTTTGTGTATAATGTTACTGGTGATCACTGCATTATCTGTACACTGACAGTAAATACAGAGTCCCTGTGTATAATGCCACTTGGTATTGTGTCTTTTTTTTTTTTTTTTTTAGTAATGATCAGTATGTTAGTGTTCAGTCACTATGTGATGGTAATATGTGGTCTGGCCATGGTGTGGTGGTATTTGTTCCTTCTATGTGATATTATTTGGTCACTATGTGGTGGTAATATGTGGTCTGGTCATGGTGTGACGGCATTTGTCCCTTGTATGTTGTATTAATGGTCATTTAAAAAAAAAAAATGTATGTGACTCATTCCCTTAAAGAAAAATACATATAAATATATTTATATTTAATAGGTTAGAGTAGAGTAGCGTCCAGCCAAAGGAGTCTACCATGTCATGGTGGCGGCTTAAAAATTCTTTTGGCCAGAACAAAAGCTGCTGGCTATGTATGTGATCTGGTGTTTGATGGGAACTGTTAATTTCTGATTGATGAGGACGTGGTGAAGTTTGGTTTTTCCAAGAGTGGGCGATGGGATGGTGGAGGCGGAGCTGGGGTGGAGCCTGGGTGGAGTCTGAAGGTGGCCCGAAAATTTTGCCAGTATGAGGCCCCAAAATTCCTAGTGGCAGCCCTGTCTGTAGGGATCAGGCAGACCTAGCTAAGAATCAAAAGCTGAAAATGAATATAAATGTTTATATGGTGCCTTTGATATCAAACTTGGAAGCTTAAAGGAAACGTGTGATTAAAAAATAAATAAATAACACAAATTGTAGTATAATTTCTCTCAGTATCTGAAATTATCACTAATTTTACCCTACATCCGTACTTAAATTATTACTAACTAGTTGTAAGATCATAATGTCTAAAGGTGTTACTCCAGAAAGAAAGTAAACTAACACAAACAAACTGAAATAAATGTGCAGGAACAGCTGCTGTAGTTGCAATGCGAAAGCAAGAAAGAAAAGAGGCAACAAAATGCTGCCAGCGCAAATATGTAAACGGCCATATTTGTTACACAGCTCCTAGAAATGTGAGGTTCTTAGCGCACATTTTGATCAAATTGTGCGAGCCCATCTGCCAACGACAAGGCGACCTCTTCAGATGGGACCTACACTAACACTACGCTAACCGGTATAAATAAAGCTCCTATGTCTAAAGTTGTTGATCCAGAAGAAGGCAAAAAACCCTGGACACACTCAGCCAATTTGTGACTCAGGGAAAAAATTCCTTCTTGACCCCGGGAAAAGGCGATCAGTCCTAGAACCCTGGATCAAACCCTACTACTAATACTATGGTTATTATTATCCTCCCACATTATCTATTGTTATTTATGTATTATTATTATTGTTTCTATTCTAAGTAATGTTTATTCTAATATTAAAACTAAAATCATTACTATATGCTTATTATTAAAATACTAATTTAATAACTGCTTTTTGTCCTTTTTCTTCCTTATTATAAATATTCTACCATTGCAGCTTTAATCATTTTTTTTTGTTATAACTATAAAAAGACTATTGTACCTTTTCTACTATAAATATTACTACTATACTATGTATATGCTTTTGATCCAGAAGAAGGCAAAAACCCTTAGACACTTTCAGCCAATCTGTGTCTGAAGGGAAAAATTCCTTCTTGACCCCGGGAAAAGGCGATCAGTCCTAGAACCCTGGATCAAGCCGCCTAATTCTATTAAAATGTGTATAGCTGGCTACCTTGTTATGACAACTACTTCTCTATATTTTATTTATACTACTGTAACTAATTGTTTATATTGTTATTAATTATTATGAATGCTACGCCGCTACCAATAATAAGGTCCCTATGTTACTTACTGCTAGATCAAACCTGCTGTTATAACTACTATTATTACTTTTACATTTTTATTCCTACTATTTTTTACTATTTTTACTACTTTTTGGTTACTACTGTGAATAGCTAATATTAAAGTTTTGCCTACTACTATTAATATACTGCTGCTCTAATATTTTACCGCTCTTATTACTATTCTTTTTTTATACTTACCTCCCAGTATTTGCCGTATATGATGTTATCGGCTGAGAGGTCCTAGCAGGATTGTCCAGATGATGTTCTTCTTTCCTCTCAAATACTGGTTAACATATTGGAGGATGTGGCACTGCGTGGTCCTGCTGCTTCTTCTGGCCTCTGTCCTGCTGCTTCTTCTTGCCTCTGTTGTGGTCTTTCTTCCAGCGCCGATCTTAATTGTGATTTTGACCTTTTTTTTCTTCCTTTCTTCTTTTGGGGTTCTCTGCTCTTCATCCAGGTCCATACACAGTATTTTAGCCCGCATTGCCCTTGCTTCTTGTTCTGTGATCTGGGTCTTCATGGATGGTGCAGGCTGCTCTTCATATTCATGCCTTGTTGTATATTTCTTCTGGGCTTCTGGACTGGTCGGCATGAGGCGCTAAGAAGACAGCAGATTAAGTTACTCATGTACAGTAATAAGACATTCCTATACACCCTTGTAAAATTAAAGACAGCGGTATAGTCGTCTTCTCACTAACCTCCATCTTGTAGAGGGGCGACGGCAGAAACTTCATACAGAAGGCCAGTCTTCTGAATGCCTCCTCCGGTGTGATATCAACTGAAGAGAAAAGAACCAAATATTAGGATCACCCATACCCATACAGAGAGGATGTGACAGAGCGGCACTACTGATCGCCATATTGCTAACCATCCCGCTAAATTCTAGGAACAGAATTGTCAGTAAGAAGAAGATAGAAAAATGTGTTTTGTACATGGAAGATGCAATCATTCTGTAGCCTCCATGGCCAGTGATAGGATTCCCCTCTCTACCTATGAAGCTCACGTTCTACTCAGACCGGCGATGTCAACCTCTGTTGGGAATCAGTTTAGCTTTCTGGTATTTTTTACAGCAAATATCTGCAGTTCTATAGTTACCCCCCAAATTACTGGAAACCTGACACCTCCCAAAGATAAAGAAAGGTGAAGCCGTTGGGAGCCGTCTGACCACAGGACAGAGAATGTTCGCCTAACAGTGTGAGGAATCTCACCTGATCCAGCGCAGGATGAAGGTCCGGTCCACATGGTCTCGCTGTGGTCTTCACTCGTGTCGAAATCTATCAAAATCCTGTAAAATAGCAGAACAGTCAGAATAGGTTTTGGCCATTTGGGCAGATGCCATTGACTAGGGTGTGCTGTTACTGGAAACTTTGGGAAACACCGTCTGTGTGTTTAGGAGGCATTGCCGGGGCAAAGGCAACATTGGGCAATGTGCAGGATATGACTGTTATACATCCAATATCTGCCCATCCCCATTATTCTGTGCTGTATATGGAGCACTTTATTTAATGGAGGAATATTCGGAATAATCGACTTCGGTCCGTTTTCCGCGCTGCAGGCGCCGTTCTCTACGGAGGACGGAGCTGATGTTAAATATTGGACCCATCCAATAAGATGTGAGAAGTGGAGACAGCGGAGTATCACCCGCCGGCTCCTCATCATGTACATGTCTGTATGTGAAGTGTTGGGGTAAATATGAACAATTAGTAACAGAACATCTCGGGTTTTTCTGTATGAATATGTGATGAGATAAATCAGCCATTACTTATATAATATTACAGGTTTATACCTGAAATGTCGCAGTGGCTGCAGGTGTCCGTCTTCACTCTCCGCTGAGATAGAACAGACTGAAAATAACTGACGTTTGTGCTTTTTCAAATTTAAATCTAACAATCCTACTGGTTGTTTATTGCCATGGTGACAGAAGTCACTGATAATTTAAAGGGACATGACGGTATTATTGCACTATAGTGAATTTTACTATATGTAACTCCCCTTTGACACCATTTAAGCACATGGAGATGTGTTGTAATTCCCTGCACAGATGATAGGCGCAATAATATGCAGGTAAATGATATGAAGGACCAGTGTCCCATTTGTTCTAAGGATTGGTGCGGGTCCCAGGAATTGGGTCCTAGCAATATGTCATCGTTTACCAAAAACCCTGTAATTGCTTCTACTTCACTGTATTTTGTGAGGTCATGAAATCTTATTATCTAGTTGGATTGCTCAAGGGAGTTTTTATTGTGTAATTTACAATAAGAATAGAAGTGTTGTCACCTAGGAGAGGCATATTCAATAAATATTAGGCTTAGGCAGAGCTACCATCAGGGCATTACTGCCTTGACTGGAGAATGGGGCCCGATGAGCAGAAGGGGCTCACAGACAACAGAAATTTAGGTTGTATAGTACCGCCGGTAACGGAACCAGCGATTCTCTTGACACGCTTAGGGCAATCAGAAATAACATTAGCAGAATCGCCGCAGTAAAAGCACAACCTATTCTGACGTCTGAATCCTTGTCGTTCAGCTCTAGACACAATCCTATCACATTGCATAGGCTCAGGACTCCGCTCGGAAGACAACGCCATAGTGTGCACAACTCTGCGCTCACGCAAGCGCCGATCAATTTGAATGGCCAGAGACATAGAATCACTCAGACCAGCAGGCGTGGGGAACCCCACCATAACATCTTTAACGGATTCAGAAAGACCCTTTCTGAAAATTGCCGCCAAAGCATCCTCATTTCATTTAGTCAACACAGACCATTTTCTAAATTTCTGGCAATATGATTCTGCCGCTTCTTGACCCTGACACAGGGCCAACAATGTTTTCTCAGCATGCTCTACAGAGTTAGGTTCATCATACAATAACCCAAGCGCCTGAAAAAAGGTGTCTACATTAAACAATGCCGGATTCCCAGGTTCCAGGGAAAATGCCCAATCCTGGGGGTCACCACGCAACAGAGATATGACAATTTTAACCTGCTGGATGGGATCACCAGAGGAACGGGGCTTCAGAGCAAAAAACAGTTTACAGTTAGTTTTAAAGCTCAGAAATTTAGACTTGTCCCCAAAAAACAGATCAGGAGTTGGAATTCTAGGCTCTAAAACCGGAGTCTGAACGATATAATCAGAAATACCCTGTATTCTAGCAGCAAGTTGATCCACACGAGAAGCAAGTCCCTGAACATCCATGTCAGCGCCAAACTCCTGAGCCACCCAGAGGTAAAGAGGGAAAAAAACCACAACAGAGTACAGAAAAAAAAATGGCTCAGCACTTTCTTTCCCTTCTTCTGAGATGCGGTTAACTCATTGTTGGCCAGTTGTACTGTTATGATCTGGTGGCCTAGGAGCAGCATGGGATGTACTCTGGAGAAAGTGGTATCTGTACTGACCGCGGACCCTGAACTTAACACCGCAACTAGAAGTAGCCGTGGGATGTACCTACTGATCCTAGACACCTCGACACAGCCGGAGGACTAATTAACCCTATAGATAGAAAAGGGAAAACTATCTCGCCTCAGAGAAAATTCCCAAAGGATAGGCAGCCCCCCACAAATATTGACTGTGAGAGGAGAGGAAAAAAACATACACAGGCTGAAAACAGATTTTAGCAAAGGAGGCCAATCTAGCTAAATAGGAAAGATAGGACAGAGAACTATGCGGTCAGCATTAAAATGCTAGGAAATATCCACCACAGAAAATACAAAAACTCCACATCTAACTAAAGACATGGAGGGTATATCTGCCTCTCCAGAGATTCCAGCTTGACTGCATAAATCCTTACACAGATTAAGCTGGACAAGAAAAAACATGAAATGCACTGAACAATGAGGCCCACAAAATGTGGGCTGCAAAACAAGCAGGACTTATCTTGATGAAAAGACCAGGAAGCAGGAGAAACCATGAAGGGATGTGAATCCTCCAGAAACAATGAACAACTGGCACTGACTAAAGGGTGAGGCCAGACTAAATTGCCCAGTCCAGAGTGGACACACCTGATAACTGCTGTGAAGGACAGACAGCAGCGCTACCACTTATAACCACCGGAGCCCAAGAACAGAATTCACAACAGCTACCTCCTTGTTGTGCGAACGCTAGCCACTGTCCACGGCAGTAATGTATTAGTGCGGTGTGTCACTATCGGCAAGGACAATCTCACACTACTGCCTAAAAGCGAAGTAGCACAGATTTTGGGAATGCCTGAAGAGCTGATACCACCGAAGGCTGTCCAGTTAACGGTGAAACAGGGAGACCCTTGGACAGTGGCTATGAATGTCTCTCCTGAACCAGAACCCCAACGCCTACAGGAAGGACACCAAGTTCTAGAACAGATGCTGGCTGAATTAACGCAGCTCTCGCAACAACAAGTGCTGCAAGTGGAAACTCTGCTCGGGCGATTCCAGGATGTGTTTGACCTTCATGATGAAGATTCTGGGTGTACCACGGCAATCACCCATGAAATTCTGACTGGGAATGCTGCCCCTATGCGTGAGCGCTACCACCAGATCCCACCACAAATGTATCAAGAAGTGAAGGGAATGTTAACACAAATGTTACAGAGTGGAGTAATTAGAAAAAGCCAAAGTCCATGGGCAGCTCCCATTGTACTTGTGTGGAAAAAAAGACGGGACTCTGCGTTTATGCGTAGGCTATCATGAGTTGAACACCTGTATTGTGCGGGATTCGTTTCTCCTACACCGAATTGAGGAATCATTGTCCACTCTGGGAAATGCAAAATACTTCACGTTGTTGGATTTAGCCAGCGGATATTGGCAAGTCCCTATGTCCGAGCAAGACCGAGCAAAGACAGCCTTCATATTGCCTATGGGGTTGTTTGAATTTAACCAGTGCCGTTTGGCCTAGCCAATGTCCCCGGGACCTTTCAACAATTGATGGAAAGATGTCTGGGAGACTTAGGGTACCGTCACACAGTACCATTTTCATCGCTACGACGGCACGATCCGTGACGTCGCAGCGTCGTATGATTATCGCTCCAGCGTTGTAGACTGCGGTCACACTTTGCAATCACGGCGCTGGAGCGATGCCGAAGTCCCGGGTAACCAGGGTAAACATCGGGTTACTAAGCGCAGGGCCGCGCTTAGTAACCTGATGTTTACCCTGGTTACCAGCGTAAACGTAAAAAAAACAAACAGTACATACTTACATTCCGGTGTCTGTCCCCCGGCGCTGTGCTTCTCTGCACTGTGTAAGCACCATAGCCGGAAAGCAGAGCGGTGACGTCACCGCTGTGCTTGCTTTCCGGCCGGCAGGCGCTCACAGTGCAGAGAAGCTGAGACGCCGGAGGACAGACACCGGAATGTGAGTATGTACTGTTTGTTTTTTTTACGTTTACGCTGGTAACCAGGGTAAACATCGGGTTACTAAGCGCGGCCCTGCGCTTAGTTACCCGATGTTTACCCTGGTTACAAGCGAACACATCGCTGGATCGGTGTCACACACAACGATCCAGCGATGTCAGCGGGTGATCAAGCGACGAAAGAAAGTTCCAAACGATCTGCTACGACGTACGATTCTCAGCAGGGTCCCTGATCGCTGCTGCGTGTCAGACACTGCGATATCGTAACGATATCGCTAGAACGTCACGAATCGTACCGTTGTAGCGATGAAAATGGCACTGTGTGACGGTACCCTTAAACTTCGAAGCCACCCTCATCTATCTGGGTGACATCATTGTTTACGCAGACACTTTTGAGGAGCATCTGCAGAGACTGGAACAGGTACTGAGTCGTCTACAGAAACACGGCTTGAAGGTGAAGTCTTGCAAGTGCCATCTTTTTCGCACCCAAATTAAATACCTGGGACATGTCGTGTCTGCGGAAGGGATGAGGCCGTCACGGGAAAAAATCGCAGCAGTACAGGATTGGCCCACCCCAAAGACTGTAAAAGATGTTCAGGCTTTCCTGGGACTCACCGGATACTACCAGCGATTTGTGAAGAATTCTTTCAGCAATTTACTGGAATTGCTGAAAGGAGTACCGTCGGGTGCAAAGAACAGAACCATTTTGTGAGAGTACCGTCAAGAGAAGGCATTTCGAGCTTTGAAGATGGCGTTAACCGAGGCAGCTGTATTGGCATATGCAGACTTCTGCAAACCATTTATTCTCCACACCAACGGAAGTCTACATAGGCTAGGAGCTGTGCTGTCCCAAATACAGGATGGAAGAAAGTGAGTAATCGCCTACGCAAGTCAGTCTCTCCATGACTCTGAACGAAACCCGGACAATTACAGTTCTTTTAAACTGGAACTGCTGGCATTGGAGTAGGCTATGACTGAGAAGCTTGCCAAATACCTGTCCGGGTCCGAAGTCCTGGTGCGCACCGACAGCAACCCTTTAGCTCATCTGGAGAATGCAAAACTGGGGCCCTGGAGCAGCGGTGTGTGTCTGATGGCTAAATACCGGTAAAAGATCGCTTACCGTAAAGGAGCTGAGAACCCCCATGCAGATGCTTTGTCCAGAGTGACACACAAGTGACCTGGGTTCAACCGGGATGAAGAACTGTAGGCTGAAGAAATCCCTGAGTTCCGACCTTCCACCAGGACAATGGCAGCTACGCAGGAACGGATTCAGACGGCACTCAAAGAATGTACCCTCGGGCGACCCCGTGACGAATGGGTATGACTTCAGCAGAAAGATGGAGAACTCACTCAGATAAGGCAGTGGGTGGCCCTGAAATAGCTGCCCAATCAAGGAGAGAGAGAGACACCCTCTCCATGGGAACTCTGCAGATCCTTCACCAGTGGGAGAGGCTTCAATTGCGGAACGGCTTACTGTACCAGAAGATCCAGCTAAACCGAGAACTGGGAATCACCTGGCAGGTGATGCTCCCTGAAAAGCTGCTTCATAAAGTGGCTACGGAAGCACATGAAAGAGGGGCCCAATTTGGTCAACAAGAAACATTTCAGTGGTTACAAAAGACAGTTTATCATCCCTGACTGAAGACCGCTGTAGAGGAAGCCTGCTGGCAGTGTAGAAGCTGTGAGTTAGCTAAACCTCCTGAACAGAGAACTCCTATGCACACCATCGTAACTTCCGCCTCCTTGGAAGTGTTGATGATAGACTATGTTACTATAGGCCCAGCTCATCTTGGATACCAACATTGTCTGGTGATGAAGGACCACTTCACTAAGTTCGCTGTAGTGACTCCGACCCGGGATCAAACTGCGGAATCCATGGCCCAAGCCTTCTGTAGGGACTTCATCCAGGTTTATGGCTATCCAAAGAAAATTCCCTCCAATCAAGGTGCCTGTTTCTAGGGGAGAGTGATGGAAGAACTGCATCGCCTGCATCAGATTGAGAAATCTCAGCCAACGCCTTACCACCCTCAGGAAAATGGGGCCTGTTAATGGTTTAATTGGACCTTAATCCAGATGCTGAGAATGCTAGAAGAAGATAGGAAAGTGCGAGGCCAGTCATCTGTTCCTTCACAGCCTTTTACTAGGCACTGCTCCTAATAGCCAGATTCCTACTCCACACTGATGAGGGGCAAACACCCCGAAACAGCTGTCTGTGGATGGATACCATGCTTGGCATAGGTGGTTTTCCTGTATTGGATGTTTTCCTTTATTGGATGCTGCCCTTCCCGTGGTTGTTCCTTCCCGGAGAAAGGTCTGGCTATTCACTGCTTGCGTTGAGAAACACGTGATGGTGTCTCCGCAGCTATCCTACATGCATTTGCATATTTCCCATAAGGGATGGGGGCAGTGTTCTGGATCACTGCGTTGAGAAACACGTGATGGTGTCTCCGCGGTGTTGGATGTTTTGGTCTCCCCGAGGCCAGTCTGAGACAAATGTCCTGGAGGCAAATTGGAGTATCGGTGGGAAAAACACATAGCAGGTAAAGCGAAGGATCAGCTCCGAAGGTCCCATCTATGAAGTTCTACTTAAAGGTGAAGAAGACGCTCCCACTCGGGTGGTTCATCGAAACATGCTAAGTCCTTGCCTCTCAAAAGACCATAATCAAACAAGAAACACAAAGTGCACCTGAAGTACTTCTTCCTGCCGTTGTTGACTCTGATGGAGAAGAATTTCTCGACTCGCCCCATGTTAGCCCAGAAGAGGAACACGTTCTTGAAGCTCCAGAGATGGCTGTTCCACTGGATCTGGATGCATCTCCGTCCTCACCTACTCAACCTGACTCTACGCACCGAACGAGCAACAGCTGGAAGACATCCCAACAGATACAATCAAGACCAATTTATTTGGCAAAGAATCATCCAGTAAATAGACGTATGTCAACGGTTGTTACAATAACTCTCGCCTGTGGAATGGTGGGCAAAAGGAGAGGGGGAGTGTAAGCAGAAGGACCGGGCTGGGGGTTCCTTTCTTGCGCCAGGTCCGGAACTGTCTGGGCTGTCTCTTCTGTTGTCCTGGGGAAAGGTTAAGCAACCGGGCTGACCTTTGCACTCAGCAGCAGGGGGCGTAGTTAGCTCAGGAAAAGGGGAGCATGTGCAGCAGCGAGCAGACTTGGCTGGAAGACTCAGCGCGCAGAAGACAGGGGTGAGCGCTCCTGGCCTTGAGTACCAGGACTACGCAGGCCCGCGCCAGAGCTTCCCCGCTGCTGCCAACAGTACTTGTGAGAAAAGACGTGCAGTGAGCCAGGTGATCGTGACTAAGCAAAAAGCTGAGCGCTCCAGGCCCGTGAGTACAGGGCTGGCCCCTTGAGAGAGACCGAGAGTGGAACTGTTGGCAGCGCTCTGCTTCCCCCAGTATACTTTTGCCAGACCACGTTGGGCTCAGACCGTGCGGTGGCTTCCATCCTACCAGCCACACTGATATATGGACTAGGGGCTCAGCGGACGGTACTGAGACCAACCGCTGCTGCCAGAAGACGGACCACCATTATTTCCAGGACCTCCGTGGACAAGCATCGTGTCAACCATTGTTGGCGCCATCACCGCTTCACAACACCCTCGGCCTGATGACCAGCGGATAGGATAAGATAACCCCACAAGAGCTGTCCCTACTGTCTTTCCTGTTTTTTAATCCTACCTACAATTTCACCATTGAACTGTTGTATTCCGTGTTCAAACCCTTTACTTTCCTGTGTGGAGTATCCCACTGTCGATTAAAACCCAGTTAACCCTTGCTCTGTTTCCTGCCTGTCACTGCATCCCGCAACCTGTTCACAACCTAATGCATATTTTCTGATCTTGTAAGCTTCTTTCGCCTTTCTGGGAAAAAGTTGAACTAGTGATAGGTAAAATCACAAATCATATCACAGACCGAAATCCGGCTCTCATCCTTCTCCATCACAGTGACAGACCTCTACAAACATTCTATATTGAGACCAGGGCCGTATTTGCCACTAGGCACGTGAGTCCACGTGCCTAGGGCACCAGGATGCAGGGGGTGGCACCTGAGCAAGGTTTTTTTTTTAGTCTGGGGTCAAAAGCCACGCATACAAGGATGGAAGGAGGGGGGAGCAGAACCACGCATACAAGGATGGGAGGAGGGGGGAGCAGAGCCACGCATACGAAGATGGGAGGAGGGGGGAGCAGAGCCACGCATACGATGATGGGAGGAGGGGGAGCAGAGCCATGCATACAGGATGGGAGGGGGGAGCCATGCATACAACAGGGGGAGCCACACAGAGCAGGACAGGATGGGGGGAACCACACATACTGGGATAGGAATGAGGGGGCAATACATATCCGGCTTATGCTCGAGTCAATAAGCTCACTCAGTTTCCGTGGCAAAATTAGGTGCCTTATACTTGGGTCGGCTTATACTCGAGTATATACGGTATGTAATATATACACATGTATGTGTGTGGCTGTGTGTGTATATATATATGTAGCTTTGTTGCCATAAAAGAAGGGTGCCCAGACACAGTTCTTGCACAGGGGCCCCAAGCTGTCAGTGTCCACCCCGGACCGGGGATCAATTGTACTTGCATCTTACAGAAGTGAGTACAATTGAGGCTCTGACTGCCGGTCAGAGCGACGTGAGCAGCGTGATCAGCTCATGTGATCACGCTGCTGACGTCGTTCACTCGCGCTGCAGAGGCGAACACTGGTGGTAAGTGCTCCAGTGGAGCAGAAGACACCGAAGATTAAGTGCACGGGGGGACAATTTGAGTGGGGATGGGGGGGATTTATTATGTGTGGAGAATTTGAGTGGGGATGGGGGTTTTTAATGTGTGGGGTGAGATTTGGAGTGGAGATGGGGTTATTTATTGTGTGTGGGGAGATTTGTAGTCAGGATGGGGGGATTTAATGTGTGTGAGGAGATTTGAGGACACAAAATGAAGAGCAAAGGGGGAGATGGGGAAACAGTAGAGGGGAATGGGGGCATGTATGAGGAACAGTACTGGGGAATGGGGGGCATGTATGCGAAAACAGTACTGGGGGAATGGGGGGCATATATGCGGAAACAGTACTGGGGAATGGGGGGCATGTATGCGGAAACAGTACTGGGGAATGGGGGGCATGTATGTGGAAACAGTACTGGGGGATGGGGGCATATATGAGGAAACAGTACTGGGGAATGAGGGGCATGTAAGAGGAAACAGTACGGTGGAATGAGGGGCATGTATGAGGAAACAATACTGGCAAATGGGGGCATGTATGAGGAAACAGTACTGGGGAATGGGGGCATATGTGAGGAAACAGTATGGGGGATGGGTGCTGACAGTATGGGGAGCGACGGGGAATGTATGTGGACACAGTATGAGTAGCGATGTGAAAAATGTATGTGGACAGAGTACGGGGAGTGAGGGTGATGGGATGTGTGCAGACACAGTATGTGGAGTCAGGTGAGCAGGCAGTATAGAAAGTGAGGGGGTAAATATATGAGGAGACAGTATGGTGAACAGGAAGGATGTGAGAGAAGACAGTATGAGGGGAATAGTGTGAGGAGACAGTATGGGGGGACAAAAGTGAGTGGGCACAGAATAGAAACTGAGTAGTGGGTTCGTAGCATGGGGGGACAATGTAAGGGCACAACCAGGAGGGGACAGTATACCAAGGAGGGGGTGTGTGATGAGAGTACAGTATAGAGACTTAGCCCTATAGGGGGTCACAGTATGAGAGGACAGTGTGAAGAGGGGGCCGATATGGAAAGGAGCGGTCAGTGTGAAGAGCATGTACCATAAGAGGGACAATGTTTGGGTCATATTTTGTGCAGACAATATAGTGAGGAGCATTTTTTTGTTCAGGATCATTATAATGACACTTGTATCTTTAAAGGGAACCTGTCACCCCCCCCCAGGCTTTTTGAACTAAAAGAGCCACCTTGTGCAGCAGTAATGCTGCATTCTGACAAGGTGGCTCTTTTAGTTCTGGGTGCTGTAACTGCCGAAATAATCAATTTTGTAGTTTATCCTAAATATCTTGTCTTCAGTCAAGGAGGCAGGCCTTTCCCCCCTGCTGCAGACGCCACACAGCCGTCACTCAAATCTTCTTGGCGCCGGGCGCCGCCTCCTCCTCAGCGCTGTTTTGAAATGAGCCGGCGCCTACGCTCTTTTCTCCTGCCTTGGGCAGGCGCAGTGAGCGCTGCCCGGCTGTCATCATATGCAGTCCAGCTGACTGCACCTGTGCGAACGCCCTGCCTGTGAATCCCAGCCCCGCAGTGTCTTCTGATTTATTCACATTGCAGAAGAAGATTTGAGTGACGGCTGTGTGGCGTCTGCAGCAGGGGGGGAAAGGCCTGCCTCCTTGACTGAAGAAAAGGTATTTAGGACAAATTACAAAACTGATTATTTCGGCAGTTACAGCACCCAGAACTAAAAGAGCCACCTTGTCAGAATGCAGCATTACTGCTGCACAAGGTGGCTCTTTTAGTTAAAAACGCCTGGGGGGAGGGGGGGGTGACAGGTTCCCTTTAAGGGCATCATGTGGAGATTTTCTGCAAAAGAGTGGAGAAGATGGAAGTCTGCAGAGACGAGCTGTGGATGAGAAAACTCATCATGGGGTCTGCACAAGATGAAGAAAAGAAGGAGTTCGGCTCCAGAGATGACATCATCTATAAGGTACCTGGATGTAAATGTTATTTGTGATACTGACTAATTCTCATGTTTTTATTTATGTTAGGAGCATTAAAGGGGATGTCCAGGTTTGTAATGAGTCTGCAGTCATTCTTTGTGACTGCAGACTTCTGAGTTTTCACAGTGCACACTGCACGCTGTCAGGATTCTCTCGTGCCGGCGATTTACATACATACAGTCATGTGCTGACTAGACATGTGTGGCCTCACTCAATGAAAATGAACTGAGTGAGGCTGGGCACGTCTAGTCGGAATGTGGTCAGAAGTATACAAATTACATGCTTGTGCTGACATGACTGTCCACCGGCAAGGGAGAATCCTAAAAGTGTGCAGTGCATTAGTTGTGAGAATTCAGAAGCTGCGATGTCAGGATTCAGCTCTGCAGGTTCCAGTAGTCGTCACATGGACACTTCACTCCCATGTGATTTTCATACTCATGGTCCTGTGACATTGAGCTTCTCTTCCTGCTTCTCTCAGTTTTTCACTGAACGTTGAGAGCATTAGGGAGAGGAGCTCGTCGGTACATGACTAAGTGTGAAAATCACATACATGTATGTCCTGGGGGGGCACCAAAATGAATTCTTGCCCAGGGTTCCAGAAACCCTAGATACACCTCTGCCGGTATGCTACTGCGAGCGGTGATTACGGGGTCCGGTGGAGGGATGTCTGTGCACAGGCAGTGAGGCAGGGACTGAGGGTGTGCACAGAGAGGATGGAGACCCGGAGACTGCCCGTCCCAGTCTACGCGGTAGCCTGGAGCCCTCATTATCATAGGAATATGTCAGATAAATTGTTTTTCTAAAGCTTTATAGTGTAGTTTTAGTTAGAGAAGGATGGTTAGGGATGAGCTAGCAAGGTGCAGGGACAGGTAGTGATGGCTACTTGCGGACATGTGCGGCACTTGCGGATTTGAACTTGCGGTGATACAAAAAAACACTGATAGCAGCGTTTCTTTTCCATTGCTGTAAGTACCACATTTGCCGGATCGCTGCAAAACCGCAAGTGCCGCACAAGTCCTATAGGGAATGAATGAGGCTGAACGCAGTGTTGCCGTAAGTGATCCGTTACGCGGCAGATGCAGAAAAACTGCCGGATCTGCTGCAAAAGGCTAATTTCACTTCAGCGATTTATGGCAAAGTCACTGCCGATAGTGTCATACTCGCCAATGGGGAGGCAGCTCTAAAAGTGCCTAGGGCAGCAGAAACTCTAAATACGGCCCTGATTGAGACACTTAATTGCATCTGCTAGAGGTGCATTCCTTTGTTGTGGAAAAAAGACACCATCCCAACAATCTCCCTATGGTTTGCTAAAATGAATGAAATAATAATGATGATGGAGGAATTAACCTCGACAATAAGTAACTCGTATGTGAAATTTTACAAATCATGGTATCATTAGATGGAATTTAAATCCTCCGATGAATATTGGGATCTCATCAGGGAAAACTGATTCGGCAGTTCCGGTGCCTCTGGATATACTTCATTGTCCCCTTTGTCGGTACTTCCCCACCTCCCTCTTGTTTCTTCTCTTTTCTCCACTCTCTTTCTTTTTCTCTCTTATAATCTGATTTCTTCTTTACACTTCAATGTTATTTTAATGTATCTGTAAGTGCGAATTTTGCTTATGCCTACTGTTTAATGCATTGTGATATGTTTAATGGATTCACTCTTGACATGCCTGAAATTGTGATAGTAATGACACTTGTATTTGTGTTTTGAAAATTTAATAAAAGTTTTAAAATTAAAGAAAAAAAAGCTATATTGCTCCCATAATAAGTGGGGAGGGTGGACTTCTCCTCTATGGGACCTTCATATTGGTTACATTTTCATCTGCCTGTAGCATCACGTTTATATTTTACTCTTGTACAATTGTTTCCAAAAGTTTGGAGACTGAGAAAAATTTCTGTTTTCACAAAGTTTGTTGCTGCAATGTTTTTAGATCTGTTAGCCAGATGTTTCTGTGTAATGGATATACAATTGGTACAAATATAAGCAGCATTCCATAAATGTTTACATTTTTATTGAAAAATACATAATTTATCTAAAGACTCATATTTACAGTGTAGACCCTACATTATTTGTGCAATTCACCCTGGCATGCCAGAAATCAGCTTCTGGGCCAAATCCTGACTGATGCCAACTCATTCTTGTGTAATGAGTGCTTGGAGTTTATCACAATTTCTGTGTTTTTGTTTGGCCCTGGGTTTTCAGTGGGGTTGAGATCTGAGAAGTTTCCTGGTCATGGACCTACAATTCCAATGATTTGATCACCGAGCCACTTAGTTATCACATTTGCCTTGTGGCCTGGTGCCCATTCACGCTGGAAAATGCATTGTTCGTCAACAAATTGCTCCTGAATCATTGGGAAATACCCCAGTCTGAAGGAGACTCTGCAGTCCAATCGATGTACTTCCTGTAGAATGTCAGTCTGTCTGATGTTTTCTTGGAAAGAAGTGACTTCCTTACTGCCCTTCTTGACACTAGATGATCCTCCCAAAGACTTGGGTTTAGAGGAGTTAGTCACTGCTCTATATACAGTGAGAGGCGGCTATAGGCACTCCCCTCAAAATTGACTGACAGTCTGTACAGATGAGCAATATGATTTAATGGTGTACTTAGCTTCTGTTATGCACAAAAACTTTAAGGTGGAGTGGGAATCAAATATCTACCCTCAAAGAGGGCCCTGATCCATCCAGATGTGAGGTCGCATCTCCCCCTCTCAAAGTCAGGGTTCCTCAGGAGACGAGTACACCATTAAATAATATTACATTCAACCTTATTTATTCACCTATCTACCTACCATAGGGACACATTAGGGAAACTTTTGGAATTGCCACCGATGAGAGGGGGAGCCATATCGTTTGTTAGGGTACCAACCTCCACAGCAGGGCAGGGAACAAATTTAATTTATCATATTGTAAGGATGATTTACTATATTATATATATAAACAGTTGAAACCAGAAGTTTACATACACTATATAAAAAGACACATGTGCTTGGTTTTCTCAATAGCTGACATGAAATCAGAATAGACAATTCCCATTGTAGGTCAATTAGGATTACCATAATTATTAATATTTGCCAAATCCCAGAATAATGAGAGAGCAAATGTTTTAAGGCATTTTTATTACTTACTGCAAAGTCAAACGTTTGCATACACTAAGATTACTATGCCTTTAAACAATTCTGGACTGCCCATATCATTATGCCATGTGTTTGTATGCTGTTTGTAAGCTCCTAATATGTTTTTGGCAACATCTGAGCTAATTAGAGACACACCTGTGGATGTATTTTAATGCACACCTGAAGCACACTGCTTCTTTGTGTAGCATAATAGGAAGGTCTAAAAAAAATCAGCCAAGATATCAGGAAGAGAATTATGGACTTGCACAAGTCTGGCTCATCCTTGGGTACAATTTCAAGATACCTAAGGTGCTTCGTTCATCTGTACAAACAATTATGCACAAGTACAAACAAGATCGGAATGTCCAGCCATCATACTGCTCAGGAAGGAGACGGGTTCTGTGTCCCAGAGATGAATGTGCTTTGGTCCAACAACATGTGCATATCAACCGAAGGACAAAAGTAAAAGACCTTGTGAAGACTATAGCGGAAGCTGGTAAGATTGTGTCAATATTCACAGTGAAACGAGAACTGTATCAACATGGGCTGAAAGGCCACTCTGCCAGGAAGAAGCCATCACTCCAAAAGAAACATAAAAAAGCCAGATTAATGTTTACATATGTACACAGGAACGAAGAACTTGATTGTTGGAGACATGTCCTGTGGTCGGATGAAACTAAAATTGAACTTTTTGGGCATAATGACCATCGATATGTTTGGAGGAAAAAGGGAGAAGCTTGGAAGCCTAAGAACACCATCCCAACTGTGAAACACGAGGGTGGAAACATCATGTTGTGGGGTTGTTTTGCTGCAGGAGGGACTGGTGAACTTCACAAAATAGATGGCATCATGAGAAAAGAAGATTACACTGGTCAACAGCATTTTTGGTGCCAAAGATATTTCATCGAATTTAGGGTATTTTTGGGGTGCTGATTCTGAATATGTCATCAGTTTTGCCAGATTGGCTCAAGTTTTTGAGATTTTTGGTATCTTATTTATAGCACTTGTTGGTAAATGCGACGCATCATCTCATTAATTTCTTTGGATTAGTACTTGAACTGAGCAGTTCTCAATATAGTTTTGTGTTAATTAGTGTTCTAAAAGTTTGTTCATAGCTTGATTTTTGCACTAACTTTATGTTGTTGTCTGTTTTCCAGTGAAAAGCATGAACTCATCAAGAAGAAGTTGTCTTAACGATCCAGACTCATTCTGTTACATTTGTGGTGAATACACACTGCCAAAACATAGAAGAAACATAACAGACTTCGTAAAAAAAGTGTATTTTGCCTATTTTGGGGTTATGCTTGGGGACCAAGACAAGTTTTGGGCACCACACATAGTGTGCAAAGCATGTATCGAATTATTACGAAAATGGAGCAAAGGACAAAGAAAAAGCTTCAAATTTGGTGTTCCAATGGTGTGGAGAGAGCCAAAAAATCATCATGATGACTGTTATTTATGGTAAACACAGGTACAGGCACATCTTCACAATGAGGGACAGGCCTTCTTGCAGATTCCATGTTACTCCCATTTTCGTTTCGCTTATTGAATCCTTGCACTTGCACTGCACAGAAATAACAGTCATCATGATGATTTTTTGGCTCTCTCCACACCATTGGAACACCAAATTTGAAGCTTTTTCTTTGTCCTTTGCTCCATTTTCGTAATAATTCGATACATGCTTTGTAAACTTTTGACTTTGCAGTAAGTAATAAAAATGCCTTAAAACATTCTCTCTCTCTCATTATTCTGGAATTTGGCAAACCTTAATAATTATGGTAATCCTAATTGACCTAAAATTGGAAAGGTTTATTCTGATTTCATGTCAGATATTGAGACAAACATGCATATGTGTCTTTTTATATACAAGTGCTTCTCACTAAATTAGAATATCATCAAAAAGTTAATTTATTTAATTTCTTCAATACAAATAGTGAAATGTTTATATTATATAGAGTCATTACAAACAGAGTGATCTATTTCAAGTATTTATTTCTGTTAATGTTGATGATTATGGCTTACAGCCAATTAAAACCCAAAAGTCATTATCTCAGTAAATTAGAATACTTTATAACACCAGCTTGAAGGATGATTTTAAAATCCAAAATGTTGGCAGCCTACTAAAATGTATGTTCAGTAAATGCACTCAATACTTGGTCGGGGCTCCTTTTGCATCAATTACTGCATCAATGTGGTGTGACATGGAGGCGATCAACCTGTGACACTGCTGAGGTGTTATGGAAGCTCAGGTTGCTTTGATAGCAGCCGTGAGCTCATCTTCATTGTTGGGTCTGGTGTCTCTCATCTTCCTCTTGACAATAAGGTTAAGGTCAGGCGACTTTGCTGGCCAATCAAACACAGTGATGCTGTTGTTTTTAAACCAGGTATTGGTACTTTTGGCAGTGTGGAATGGTGCCAAGTCCTGCTGGAGAATGAAATTTCTATCTCCAAAAAGCTTGTCGGCAGAGAGAAGCATGAAGTGCTCTTCCTGGTAGACGGTTGCGCTGACTTTGGTCTTGATAAAACACAGTGGACCTACACGAGCAGATGACATGGCTCCCCAAACCATCACTGATTGTGGAAATTTCACACTAGACCTCAAGCAGATTGGATTGTGTGCCTCTCCAGTCTTCCTCCAGACTCTGGGACCTTGATTTCCAAATGAAATGCAAAATTTACTTTCATCTGAAAACAACACCTTGGACCACTGAGCAACAGTCCAGTTCTTTTTCTCCTTGGCCCAGGTAAGACGCTTCTGGCATTGTCTATTGGTCATGAGTGGCTTAAAACAAGGAATACGACACTTGTGGGTGGCTATTAATGGAGCACACTTGGACTGGGTCACGGATAGCATTGGGGTTCCGCAGAGGTCGGTGTTGGGCCCACTTCTTTTTAACATATTTATTAATGAGACCTTGTAGGGGGCATACAGAGTAGAATTTATTTCAATATTTGCAGATGACACTAAACTCTGCAGGGTAATCAATACAGAGGAGGAAAATGTAATATTACAGGAAGATTTATGTAAACTAGAAGCTTGAGCTGATAAATGGCAAATGAGCTTTAATGGGGATAAATGTAAGGTCATGCACTTGGGTAGAAGTAATAAGATGTATAATTATGTACTTAATTGTAAAACACTGGGCAAAACTTTCACTGAAAAAGACCTGGGTGTATGGGTGGACGACAAACTCACATTTAGTGGCCAGTGTCATGCAGCTGCTGCAAAGGCAAATAAAATAATGGGATGCATTAAAAGAGGCATAGATGCTCATGAGGAGAACATAATTTTACCTCTATACAAGTCACTAGTTCGACCACACTTAGAATACTGTGCACAGTTCTGGTCTCCGGTGTATAAGAAAGACATAGCTGAACTAGAGCGGGTGCAGAGAAGAGCGACCAAGGTTATTAGAGGACTGGGGGGTCTGCAATACCAAGATAGGTTATTACACTAGGGGCTATTTAGTTTGGAAAAATGAAGGCTAAGCGGTGATCTGATTACAATATATAAATATATGAGGGCACAGTTCAAAGATTTTTGTAATTAACTTTTTACTCTTACACCTGAGATGGGGACAAGGGGGCATCCGCTACGTCTGGAGGAAAGAAGGTTTAATCATAATAACAGACGCGGATTCTTTACTGTAAGAGCAGTGAGACTATGGAACTCTCTGCCGTATGATGTTGTAATGAGTGATTCATTACTTCAATTTAAGAGGGGACTGGATGCCTTTCTTGAAAAGTATAATGTTACAGGGTATATACACTAGATTCATTGATAGGGCATTGATCCAGGGAACTAGTCTGATTGCCGTATGTGGAGTCAGAAAGGAATTTTTTCCCCCAATGTGGAGCTTAGTGTCTGCCGAATGTTTTTTTTAACCTTCCTCTGGATCACCTTGTTAGGGCATGTTAGGTTAGGCTACAGGTTGAACTAGATGGACTTAAAGATTTCCTTCAACCTTAAATACTATGTTACTATGTTATTATGTTGTCGCCCATGTCTGGATATGTCTGTGTGTGGTGGCTCTTGAAGCAATAACTCCAGCAGCAGTCCATTCCTTGTGACTCTCCCCCAAATTTTGAATGGCTTTTTCTTAACAATCCTTTCAAGGCTGCGGATATCCCGGTTGCTTGTGCACCTTTTTCTACCACACTTTTTCCTTCCACTCAACTTTCTATTAATATGCTTGGATACAGCACTCACTGTGAACAGCCAACTTCTTTAGTAATGACCTTTTTTGGCTTACCCTCCTTGTGGAGTGACATCTGTCAAGTTAGCAGTCTTCCCCATGATTGTGGAGCCTACTGAAACATATTTAGGGACCTTTTAAAACGCTTAGGAAGCCTTTGCAGGTGTTTAATTATTCTAATTTACTGAGATAATGGCTTTTGGATTTTCATTGGCTGTAAGCCATAATCATCAACATTAACAGAAATAAACAGTTAAAATAGATCACTCTGTTTGTAATGACTCTATATAATATGAGTTTCACTTTTTGTATTGAAGAACTGAAATAAATTAACTTTTTGATGATATTCTAATTTAGAGAGAAGCACTTGTAGTGTATGTAAACTTCTGGTTTGAACTATATGTTGCCTCTGTTGAATATTCATCCTATATTACCTATTCTTTACTTGTATACTTTGCACTTTATTGTGATCTAATTCATTGACTGTCCCAGGGATATAGTAAAACTGTATTTTAAAAGAATTGATATTGATTGGTCTATTGCATGTGTATCTTTTTGATACCGGTTATTTTAATAGATTAATATTTTAAGAGAGGGTGTTTTTTCTGGCATCAAATTGATAATCTGTACCCTATTTTTATTGTCTGTGAGCTCAAGGAGAGATGTTGTAATTTACCAGATTATGCTTCATAACAATGCACACTGCCACTCTAAAAACTGAAGCATTTGTGTCAGTCTCAAAACGTTTGGTCAGGACTGAGAGTACACTTTTTCTTTGCTAAATACCACCCCACTTTGGGGTAACGTGGTCTGCCCGACATTGTTTTGATTCATTGTAGTCTCTCAGCATTGTATATTCTCCATACTTATTTGTAGGTGGATCCAAGATGGCATTTGTTTTCCTGGTTAGGGAGACGTCTGGGTCATCACATACCATATTCCCACGTATTTGTTCTTGCTCTTAAAGAGGTTTTCCCACAAATTAATTTTAAAGTTGACTTTAACCGCTTAACGACAGCCAATACGAATTAAAACTGCGTCCGTTAAGGGGCCTTATTACCTCCTTGCTGTTTAGCGCCCCCCCCCCCCCCCCCCCCAGAGATGTAAAATCTCCAGCGTTTCAGCTACTGAGGGTAATGAAACCCTGGAAGACACGATCAGTGATAGATTTTAGGTCCCCGATCACGTGATCGCCGCTATTCAATAATGGCGATCACGTAAAAAAGTGTGCCAGCTATTAAAAACATTTAACTTCTGACACGATATACACATCAGAGAAGAGGGAAATTAGGTCCCCAACCCCCTCCCACCCTTCCCCAGTACCTTCGTCACCCCACCTCCTCTTTCTGAAAGAAAATGGCGGGCGCTAGCCCAGTGCACCCGCCGAGATCTGCCGGCTGGCACCCGGTAACAGCAGGGATTTTTCCTATTGGTTCATTTTGATCTCTGTAAAGCACTGTATCACAGTTATCAAAAGTCAATAATTAGTATGTCATCCTCCTTAGTCAAGTTACATTTATTTTATAATTTTTATTTCTTTCATTGTTTGGCATTAGGGTTAGAGTTAGGGTTCAGGATATTTTTTTTTTTTTCTAAAAAGTTTAAAAAAAAATTATGACGATATGACTAGTGTTGAGCCCAAGTGCTCACTACTTGAGTTTGCGTCGGGGGTCACTCGAGCACCCTCGATACTTGATGCATACCCGAGCACCCGAGGCAAACTCGAGTAGCGAGCACTTGCGCTCAACACTAATGATGACATATTCAATATGACGACCTAATGTTATCAAATTCTGTGTAGAACTTTGGGGTAAAAAACCTAACTATACCCCTGGATAAAATCCTTGAGAGGTGTAGCTTCCAAAATGGGGTCACTTGTGGGAGGTTTGCGTTTAGGCTAATCATGAGCTCTCCAATCGCGATATGGCATCCACTCTCTATTCCAGCCATTTTTGCGTTCAAAAAGTCACATGGTGCTCCCTTAAGAGCCCTGCCGTCTGCACAAATAGTGGTTTTCCCTCATATATGGGGTATCGGTGTATTCAGGAGAAATTGCACAACAAATTTTGGGGTCCATTTTCTCCTGTTACCCTTGTGAAAGTAAAAAATTGGAGGCCAAAGTCAAATTTTTGTGACAAAAAGTAAAATGTTAATTTCTTCTTCCACATTCCATTAATTCCTGTGAAGCACCTGAAGGGTTAATAAACGTCTTGAATCTGGTTTTGAGCATCTTGAGGGGATCAGTTTTGAGAATGGTGTCACTTTTGGGTATTTTCTGTTATATAGGATTCCTCAAGCTAACTTCAAATGTGAGGTGTCTCTAAAAAATGGTTTTGTAAATTTTGTTGGAAAATTAAGAAATTGCTGATCAATTTTGAAACCTTCTAACTTACTAACAAAAAAATGATCTTTCAAAAATTGCACTGATATAAAGAAGACATGTGGGGAAATTTTTAAATTGTTAATTTTTTGATATTTTCATAAATATACACAAATCATATTGAACAGAATTTACCACTAACATGAAGTACAATATGTCATGAGAAAACATTCTCACAATCACCGGGATCCATTGAAGTGTTCCAGAGTTATTTTCTCATAAAGTAACACTTTAAAAATTTGGCCTGGTCAGGAAGGTGAACCTGTCAGCAGGATTGTGCACAGAGAGAGTCAGGTTGTTGCCATTATACTGATTAAAATGATACCTGGGATGATGAAATCCGTCTTGTGGTTGTTGTTTAATTTGTATTTGCAGTTTTCCGTTAATGAGATTCTCGTGCTTTCATCACCAGATATCATATTAATAAGTATAATGGCGCTAACCTGACACTGTCTGTAGGTTACTGAGCACAATCCTGCTGACAGGCTCGCTTTAAGGTAAAATTAGCTCAGTCAACACACGGTTAATAAACAGATCTTGAAATAATAATAATTTCCACAATTCCATGTGTTAAATGTTCCTGTGCTGAGATAATCCTATAAATGTGCCCCCCGCTGTGTACTGTGTAATGGCTGTGTCTGACCCTACCGGAACATGGTCTGATCATAACGCAGTGCAAGGGGATGCAAAAGAGTTTACAGACATTACAGTAGGGGATCACAGCTGATTCTTTCTGTGAGGCAAAACCTGTCCCTGCCTGTTTTATCCCCTTTACCCCCAAGGTGGTTTGCACGTTAATGACTGGGCCAATTTTTACAATTCTGACCAGTCACTTTATGAGGTAATAACTCTGGACCACTTCAAGGGATCCTGGGGATCCTGAGATTGTTTTCTCATGACATATTGTGCTTCATGATAGTGGTAAAATTTCTTCTAGATAACTTGCATTTATATGTGAAAACAATGGAAATTTGGGAAAAAAATTGGAAAATTTTGCAATGTTCAAACTTTGAATTATTATGCCCTTAATTCACAGTGTTATATCACACAAAATAGTTAAGGCTGGGTTCACACTACATTACCCCAGTCCGTTAGATGGACTGTGTTACACCACGGCATAACGCGGTGTAACGCAGTCCATTAACGCCGCCATTAAGCCCTATGTCGGACGCATCGCTAGCGCACGCCCAAAATGGGCATGCGCTAGCGATGTGCCGTCATTGAGTGACGGACCCTGGGACGCGGGCTGCAGCGTTTCTGGGTCCGTCACCGCTAGCGCAGATAGAGCATCTGCTAGCTCTATGTGCGCTAGCACGATGGCATGTCAGCTCTTGCATTAACGCAGCCCGTTTAACGCATGTGTTGAACGAGCTGATTTAACGCAATGTGAACCCGGCCTAATAAATAACATTTCCTACATGTCTACTTTACATCAGCACAATTTTGGAAACAATTTTTTTTAGGAAATTATAGGGGTTAAAAGTTGACCAGCGATTTCTCCTTTTTCCAACAAAATTTACAAAACCATTTGTTTAGGGGCCACTTCACATTCAAAGTGACTTTAAGGGGTCTATATAATAGAAAATACACAAATGTGACACCACTCTAAAAACTGCACCCCTCATGTGCTCAAAACCACATTCAAGAAGTCTATTAACCATTCAGTTGCTTCACAAGAATTTTTGTCACGTGGAATGAAATAAATAATGAACATTTAACTGTTTATCACGAAAATTTAACTTTATACCCAATTCTTTTATTTTTGCAAGGGCAAATGGACCCCAAAATGTGTTGTGCAGTTTCTCTTGAACATGTCAATAACCCATATATGGGGGAAAACCACTGTTTGGGCACACGGCAGGGCTCAGAAGGGAAGGAGCCCTGACTTTTTTAATGCAAAATATGCTGGAACAACTAGTGGACGCCATGTTGCGTTTGGAAAGCCTCTGATGTGGCTAAACAATGAAAATCCCCAACAAATGACACCATTTTGGGAACTAGGCCCCTCAGGGAACTGATCTAGATGTGTAGTGAGTACCTTGAGCCCCCACATGCTTCACAGAAGTTTATAATGTTGAGCCATGAAAATAAAAAAAAAATCATATTTTCCCCACAAAAATGTTATTTTAGCCCCAATTAATTTATTTTCATAAGGATAACAGGAGAAATTCACCATACAATTTGTTGTGCAATTTTTCCAGAGTATGCAGATACCCCCTATGTGGTGGGAATACTACTTTTAATGCACAGTGCAAAGCTCAGAAGGGGAGAGGTGTCATATTGGAGATCAGATTTTGCTGGAATAATCTGAGGGTGCCATGTCACATTGGCAGAGCCCGAGTTGCCAAAACAACAGAAACCCCCCATATATGAACTAATTTTACAAACTACACTCCCCAATGAATTCATCTAGGGTTGCAGTGACCATATTGACACCACATGTGCCTCACAGAATTTTAAACCACTGAGCGGTGAAGAAAGAATAAACTACATTTTTACCACTAAAATTTTGCTTTAGCCCCAAGGTTTTAATTTTTCTAAGGGCTAATAGGAATTTTTTCCACAGTGCGCCAATACCCTACATGTAATCGGGAAATATTTTTCAGGCACACTGCAAAGCTCCGAAGGGAAGGTGCGCCATGCTATAGTGCATATTTTGCTCTTATGGTTTACAGTTGTCATGACCCACTGGGAGAGCCCAAGGTGCCAGAACAGCAGAACCCCCCCCCATAAGTGACCCCAATTCACAAACTACAACTCTCAATGAATTCATCTAGGGGTGCAATGATCATATTGACACCATGGATGTGTCACAGAATTTTATACCAGTGGGCAGTGAAGAAACAATAACTACATTTAAAATTTTCACACAAGAAGTGGGTAAAAATGGCACCAAAATTTGTCCCAAAATTTCAACCAAACGTGGCAATACCCCATATGTGGTGTAGCCATACGAAGAGACTGGGGAGGAATGGAACGCTATTTGCCTTCAAGAGTGCAGATTTTCCTAGAATAGTTTGCCGACTCCATATACAGAGCCCCTAATTGCTAGAAGAGCAAAATCCTTTCCTCAAGTGACCCCAATTTGGAAATTACAGTGAAGCAAATAATTATTTGATCCCTTGCTGATTTAGCAAGTTTGCCCACTGACAAAGACATGAACAGTCTATAATTTTAAGGGTAGGTTAGTTTTAACATTGAGAGATAGAATATCAAAAATAAAATCCAGAAAATCAGATTCTATAAATTATATACATTTACACAGCCCGTGTGTGCCCAAAGCGCCGGGACGGATACATACAGTGGGGCAAAAAAGTATTTAGTCAGTCAGCAATAGTGCAAGTTCCACCACTTAAAAAGATGAGAGGCGTCTGTAATTTACATCATAGGTAGACCTCAACTATGGGAGACAAACTGAGAAAAAAAAATCCAGAAAATCACATTGTCTGTTTTTTTTATCATTTTATTTGCATATTATGGTGGAAAATAAGTATTTGGTCAGAAACAAACAATCAAGATTTCTGGCTCTCACAGACCTGTAACTTCTTCTTTAAGAGTCTCCTCTTTCCTCCACTCATTACCTGTAGTAATGGCACCTGTTTAAACTTGTTATCAGTATAAAAAGACACCTGTGCACACCCTCAAACAGTCTGACTCCAAACTCCACTATGGTGAAGACCAAAGAGCTGTCAAAGGACACCACAAACAAAATTGTAGCCCTGCACCAGGCTGGGAAGACTGAATCTGCAATAGCCAACCAGCTTGGAGTGAAGAAATCAACAGTGGGAGCAATAATTAGAAAATGGAAGACATACAAGACCACTGATAATCTCCCTCGACCTGGGGCTCCACGCAAAATCCCACCCCGTGGGGTCAGAATGATCACAAGAACGGTGAGCAAAAATCCCAGAACCACGCGGGGGGACCTAGTGAATGAACTGCAGAGAGCTGGGACCAATGTAACAAGGCCTACCATAAGTAACACACTACGCCACCATGGACTCAGATCCTGCAGTGCCAGACGTGTCCCACTGCTTAAGCCAGTACATGTCCGGGCCCGTCTGAAGTTTGCTAGAGAGCATTTGGATGATCCAGAGGAGTTTTGGGAGAATGACCTATGGTCTGATGAAACCAAACTGGAACTGTTTGGTAGAAACACAACTTGTCGTGTTTGGAGGAAAAAGAATACTGAGTTGCATCCATCAAACACCATACCTACTGTAAAGCATGGTGGTGGAAACATCATGCTTTGGGGCTGTTTCTCTGCAAAGGGGCCAGGACGACTGATCCGGGTACATGAAAGAATGAATGGGGCCATGTATCGTGAGATTTTGAGTGCAAACGTCCTTCCATCAGCAAGGGCATTGAAGATGAAACGTGGCTGGGTCTTTCAACATGACAATGATCCAAAGCACACCGCCAGGGCAACGAAGGAGTGGCTTCATAAGAAGCATTTCAAGGTCCTGGAGTGGCCTAGCCAGTCTCCAGATCTCAACCCTATAGAAAACCTTTGGAGGGAGTTGAAAGTCCGTGTTGCCAAGCGAAAAGCCTAAAACATCACTGCTCTAGAGGAGATCTGCATGGAGGAATGGGCCAACATACCAACAACAGTGTGTGGCAACCTTGTGAAGACTTACAGAAAACGTTTGACCTCTGTCATTGCCAACAGAGGATATATTACAAAGTATTGAGATGAAATTTTGTTTCTGACCAAATACTTATTTTCCACCATAATATGCAAATAAAATGATAAAAAACAGACAATGTGATTTTCTGGATTTTTTTTTTCTCAGTTTGTCTCCCATAGTTGAGGTCTACCTATGATGTAAATTACAGACGCCTCTCATCTTTTTAAGTGGTGGAACTTGCACTATTGCTGACTGACTAAATACTTTTTTGCCCCACTGTACGTCCAAGGTGGGAAAGGAGTTAAACAATGTTTTACCCCAAAGAAAGAAATATCTGTGAACCCGTACTGTAATGTTTGTATACTATTTTGCTCTCCCCCTGCCCATGAGCTGTGGTACGATCAGAGCATTTCCTGCACGGTGAGGCTGCCGTCACACTAGCAGTATTTGGTCAGTATTTTACATCAGTATTTGTAAGCCAAAACCAGGAGTGGGTGATAAATGCAGAAGTGGTGCATATGTTTCTATTATACTTTTCCTCTATTTGTTCCACTCCTGGTTTTGGCCTACAAATACTGATGTAAAATACTGACCAAATACTGCTAGTGTGACGGCAGCCTAACAGAGCCGTAAGGCTATGTGCCCACGTTGCAGAAATGCCGCGGAAATGTCCGCAGCATTTCCGCAACTCCCTGCCGCGGGTAAAACACATGCGAAATTCGCATGCGTTTTGCAAGTGTTTTTAACTTGCAGAATGCTTGTGCTTTTACAAGCTATTTGAAGCATCGCTTGGAAAAGTGATTGACAGGTTGGTCACACTTACCATAGTGCTTGACAAGTGTGACCAACTTTTTACTATTGATGCTGCCTATGCACCATTAATAGTAAAAGATAGAATGTTAAAAATAATTAAAAAAAATATGGTTATTCTCACCTTCCGATGGCCCCCGGTCTCCTCAGCGGCGCTCCCGGTATGTTCCGTTCCAAGGAATGCTTTGCGCGAAGGATCTTTGTAACGTCACGGTCGCGTTACCGCAGCGTCATCTCAGGTGCTTTGCGCAATGCATCCCTGGGAACGGAAGCCGCCACGTGCACCTCTGAGAGGTGGGAGGACTCCGGGGGCCATCGGAAGGTAAGTATATCCATATTTTTTATTTTAATTCTTTTTTTTTTTTTTACAGGAATATTGTACCTAGGGCCTGGAGAGAGTCTCCTCTCCTCCAAACCCTGGGTACCATCCGCACATGAAGCGCTCATATTATACGCATGGTGAGCATAGCCACATGCGTAAAGTGAGCTTTTCAATCCAATGGCAGCGGAATCGCCGCAATTCCACAGAAATAATGAACATGCTGCGGATTTTACCACTATGCGATTCCGCCACCGGAAAATCTGCAGCATGGGCACAGCAACTGCGGAATCCCATAGGATTGCATGGGAATGCGTTTAACCCCTTTATCCCATATGATGTACTATCCCGTCGAGGTGACCTGGGACTTAATTCCCAGTGACGGGATAGTACGTCATAGTGGATCGGCCGCGCTCACCGGGGGAGAACGGCCGATCGCGGCCGAGTGTCAGCTGACTATTGCAGCTGCCATCCGACACTATGTGCCAGGAGCGGTCATGGACAGCTCCTGGCATATTAACCCCCCGAACACTGCGATCAAAGATGATCACAGTGTTCCGGCTGCACAGGGAAGCATCGCGTAGGGAGGGGGCTCCCTGCGTGCTTCCCTGAGACCCTCGGAGCAACGCGACGTGATCGTGTTGCTCCGAGGGTCTCCTACCTCCTCCTCTTTGCAGGCCTGGATCCAAAATGCCGCAGGGGGCCTTCCGGGTCCTGCAGAAGGAAGCCTACCTGCACTGCCTGTCAGATTGCAATGCACTGTGTCAGATCAGCGAAGTGTCAGATCAGCGATCTGATAATATACAGTCATGTACCCTGCTGGGGCAATGTAAAAAAGTTAAAAAAATATATATTTACATGTGTAAAAAATAAAAAATAAAAAAAAATCCTAAATAAAGAAAAGAAAAATATTGTTCCAATAAATACATTTCTTTATCTAAATAAAAAAAAACAATAAAAATACACATATTTAGTATTGCCGCGTCCATAACGACCCGACCTATAAAACTGTCCCACTAGTTAACCCCTTCAGTGAACATCAGGCAAAAAACGACGCTTTATTATCATACCGCCAAATAAAAAGTGGAATAACACGCGATCAAAAAGACGGATATAAACAACCATGGTACCGCTGAAAACGTCATCTTGTCCCGCAAAAAACGAGCCGCCATACAGCATCAACAAAAAAATAAAAAGTTATAGTCCTCAGAATAAAGCGATGCAAAAATAATTATTTTTTATATAAAATAGTTTTTATCGTATAAAAGCGCCAAAACATAAAAAATGATAATGAGGTATCACTGTAATCGTTCTGACCCAAAGAATAAAACTGCTGTACCAATATTATCACACGTGGAACGGTATAAGCGCCCCCCCAAAAAAGAAATTCATGAATAGCTGGTTTTTGTTCATTCTACCTCACAAAAATCGGAATAAAAAGCGATCAAAAAATGTCACGTGACCAAAAATGATACCAATAAAAACGTCAACTCGTCCCGCAAAAAACAAGACCTCACATGACTTTGTGGACCAAAATATGGAAAAATTATAGCTCTCAAAATGTGGAGACGCAAAAACTATTTTTTGCAATAAAAAGCGTTAGTGTGTGACGGCTGCCAATCATAAAAATCTGCTAAGAAACCTGCTATAAAAGTAAATCAAACCCCCCTTCATCACCCCCTTAGTTAGAGAAAAATAATAAAAGTTTAAAAAATGTATTTATTTCCATTTTCCCATTAGGGTTAGGGTTGGGGCTAAAGTTAGGGTTGGGGCTAAAGTTAGGGTTAGGGCTAAAGTAAGGGTTAGGGCTACAGTTAGGGTTGGGGCTAAAGTTAGGGTTGGGGCTAAAGTTAGGGTTGGGGCTAAAGTTAGGGTTGGGGCTACAGTTAGGGTTGGGGTTAGGGTTGGGGCTAAAGTTAGGGTTGGGGCTAAAGTTAGGGTTGGAGCTAAAGTTAGGGTTTGGATTACATTTACGGTTGTTATTAGGGTTAGGGGTGTAGTTAGGGTTATGGTTCGGATTAGGGGTGTGTTTGGGTTAGGGTTTCAGTTAGAATTGGGGGGTTTCCACTGTTTAGGCACATCAGGGGCTCTCCAAATGTGACATGGCGTCCGATCTCAATTCCAGCCAATTCTGCGTTGAAAAAGTAAAACAGTGCTCCTTCCCTTCCGAGCTCTCCCGTGCTCCCAAACAGGGGTTTACCCCAACATATGGGGTATCAGCGTACTCAGGACAAATTGGACAACAACTTTTGGGGTCCAATTTCTCGAGTTACCCTTGGGAAAATACAAAACTGGGGGCTAAAAAATAATTTGTGTGGAAAAAAAGGATTTTTTATTTTCACGGCTCTGCGTTATTAACTGTAGTGAAACACCTTGGGGGTTCAAAGTTCTCACAACACATCTAGATAAGTTCTTTGGGGGGTCTAGTTTCCAATATGGTGTCACTTGTGGGGGGTTACTACTGTTTAGGTACATCAGGGGCTCTGCAAATGCAACGTGACGCCTGCAGAGCAATCCATCTAAGTCTGCATTCCAAACGACGCTCCTTCCCTTCCGAGCTCTGCCATCCGCCCAAACGGTGGTTCCCCACCACATATGGGGTATTAGCGTACTCGGGACAAATTGGACAACAACTTTTGGGGTCCAATTTCTCCTTTTACCCTTGAGAAAATATAAAACTGGGGGCTAAAAAAGAATTTTTGTGGAAAAAAAAAAGAATTTTTATTTTCACGGCTCTGCGTTATAACCTGTAGTGAAACACTTGGAGGTTCAAAGTTCTCATAACACATCTAGATAAGTTCCTTAGGGGGTCTTCTTTCCAAAATGGTGTCACTTGTGCGGGGTTTCAATGTTTATGCACATCAGTGGCTCTCCAAACGCGACATTGTGTCCTATCTCAATTCCAGTCAATTTTGCATTGAAAAGTCAAATGGCGCTTCTTCCCTTCCGAGCTCTGCCATGCGCCCAAACAGTGGTTTACCCCCCACATATGGGGTATCAGCGTACTCAGGACAAATTTTGCAACAACTTTTAGGGTCCAATTTCTCCTGTTACCTTTGGTAAAATAAAACAAATTGGAGCTGAAGTAAATTTTTTGTGAAAAAAAAGTTAAATGTTCATTTTTTTTTAAACATTCCAAAAATTCCTGTGAAGCACCTGAAGGGTTAATAAACTTCTTGAATGTGGTTTTGAGCACCTTGAGATGTGCAGTTTTTAGAATGGTGTCACACTTGGGTATTTTCTATCATATAGACCCCTCAAAGTGACTTAAAATGTGATGTGGTCCCTAAAAACAAAATGGTGTTGTAAAAATAAGAAATTGCTGGTCAACCTTTAACCCTTATAACTCCCTAACAAAAAAAAATTTTGGTTCCAAAATTGTGCTGATGTAAAGTAGACATGTGGGAAATGTTACCTATTAAGTATTTTGTGTGACATATCTCTGTGATTAAAGGGCATAAAAATTCAAAGTTGGAAAATTGAGAAATTTTTAAATATTTTCGCCAAATTTCTGTTTTTTTTTAGCAAATAAACGCATGTAATATCAAAGAAATTTTACCACTATCATGGAGTACAGTATGTAATGAGAAAACAATGTCAGAATCATCAGGATTCGTTAAAGCGTTCCAGAGTTATAACCTCATAAAGGGACAGTGGTCAGAATTGTAAAAATTGGTCAGGTCATTAACGTGCAAACCACCCTTGGGGGTTAAGGGGTTAACCATATCACAAGAAATTGGGAAGAAATTTTCTCGCAATCCCTTTATACCATGCACTGTCCTCCCTCCCCTACCACATCTAGCTCACTGTCTTTGAACCAGTCACAGAAGTGATAAGATTGCTTACTAGTGATGAGCGAGTGTACTCTTGCACGCTCGGGTGACCTCCGAGTATTTATGACTGCTCGGAGATTTATTTAGTTTTCATCGTGGCAGTTGAATGATTTACAGCTACTAGCTAGGCTGAGTACATGTGGGGGTTGCCTGGTTGCTAGGGAATCCCCACATGTAAACAAGCAGGCTAGTAGCTGTAAATCATTCAGCTGCCGCGATGAAAACTAAATCTCTGAGCAGTCATAAATACTCGGAGACCACCCGAGAGTGCTCGGGAAAACCCGAGCAACGAGTACACTCGCTCATCACTATTGCTTACATCTTCACGCCCTACTACTTGTCCCAGTGATCCTATTCCTCATATAGCCTCCAGTCCATTTCCCCTGCTGTCACCACTCACCTAACAAAAATTTCAAACAACCTCTCTCTCTCTTATGGTTTCTTTCCCTCTTCATTTAAACATGCCAGCATACATCCATTACTTAAAAAACATCCCTCGACCAAAACTGTGCTGCTAGCTATAGCCCTGTCTCTAATCTTCCCTTCATCTGTAAACTCCTGGAACGCTTGGTCCACTCCCATCTAATCTGCTAACTCTCTTTTTGATTCTCTACAATCCGGTTTCCGCTCTTTACACTCTACTCATCTTCAATAATCCAAATCTCCCACTTCCATCTCCAAGACTTCTCGCGTGCTGTGCCAGTTCTTTGTAATGCACAATTCGATTACACCCCAACACCCAGTTTTAAAAGTGTGCCCAAAATTGCATTTCTTCAGACTGGCTTATCGTCTCAACATACTTATCCAACTATCCCTTTTTTTTCCCCATACAAAATTTTCTTCAAACCCAGAACCCTCATAGCATCCGTTCTCACACCCTTCATGCTGTTAATAGCCCTCTGTGTCTGTACTTTTACACTTTCTGGCTGGTGACCAATTCACGCATTACAGGAACACCCTATTACATTAATGGCTGGACCGTACATTACAAGCAATTCTTACCAACCATCTTTCATGTCTCCTCAGACTGTAAGCAGGGCCATCACTCCTCTTGGTATTTGTTGAATGTGATATTCTGTAATGTCTATTGTCTGTACATGTCCCCTCTAAATGTAAAAGGGCTGTGGAATATGTTGGCACTATAGAAATAAAATGTTTATTTATTAACATGGTTGTTGCACTACATGTCACATAATAATGATTGAATATATTATGCTCCCTTTGTAGTCAGATCATTTTGGTAACTGACACATCACACCCCTTCGTATGTTGTAGTGTTCTGGATCTTGATTTACAGGTGCATCATAAAATTACTGGTGAAAGAGTTGCAGCACTAGAGTTCTCAGGGTACTGCACAAAGCAGGGTCTCCATTATTTCAGAAGTGTTGGCTAACTTTGCAGCTGTCTTCCGCTATGTTCAATGAAAACATGCGGCATCACCATGGGTACAAAAGCCAGCAGCGCTTTGGCCGGAGCGGGTATCTGCTGCCTGCAAAGTGCTGCCATTCCGGCCCATGGAAACATACCCATATACTTCTTTAGTGAGGCTGCGCATTCAATAGTAGGAGAAATGGGCACCAGCCATATCCGATACTACTGCTCTCTTGATGAAACAATACATCAGGCAGGCTAAAAATGCAAATGTGTCCAACCCTTTTCCTTCCCCTAAAGCCACTAGTTGTGATGTGCCTATGCATGATCTTAGTGCATAACCAAATAGAGCCCGTACTGAACAAATTTGCTTGGAGGAGACAGTTACCAACCCCATACTTTCCCATGAGTGCAGAGTGGTGTTACAGAGAACACAAACCCCGTAGCTGGAAGTGCCATGTCACTCACAATATAGTTAGTGGAGTCAAATTGCTTTTGCAAATCTTGCGATAATGAGAATATATATTTTTTATAGTTTGATTTAATATTTGTACACAATACTGTATTCTATTCAAAAAGCTAATTTTTCACACCAAATTTCAGCTGTATAAACTGCAGCCAACGCTATGAGGGGCTTAACTACAACATTCTGTAATGCTGAAGATCAGCCCCCGATGTAACCTGAAAGATGAGAAATAGAGGTTCAATTATACTCACCCAGGGGCGGTCTGGGTCCGATGGGCGTCGTGGTCCGGCGCCTCCCATCTTCATACAATGTCGTCCTCTTCCTTGCTTCTGTCGCGGCTCCTGCACAGGCGTAATATTCTGCCCTGTTGAGGGCAGAGTAAAGTACTGCAGTGCGCAGGGAAAGGTCAGAGAGGCCCAGCGTCCGCGCACTTCAGTACTTTACGCTGTCCTCAACAGGGCAAACAAAGTACGCCTGCGCCAGAGCCGCGACAGGAAGCAAGGAGGAGGGCGTCATCGCATGAAGATAGGAGGCACCGGACCGCGACCGCACCTGGGTGAGCATAATCTAACGTGTTTTTCTTATCTTTCAGGTTACATCTGGGGGAGGGGGGCTTATCTACAGCATTACAGAATGCTCTAGATAAGCCCTTAATGGCGTTGGCCTCAGTTTATAGGGCAAAATAAAGTGACAGATTCCCTTTAATAAGCAGGAGTTTACCAGCCATTGACAATTCACCAATAAATAACCATTATCAGAATTGCAGGGCCAAGACACCCTGATGTTTGCATGCGAGTCAATGGTACATTAGCTACTGCATGTAACACATGATCTTGTGTCTGCTACCAGGCTGTACAGTGTGAACAGCTCCAGCATATAAAGACATCAGATTTTAAAGTAGGATGCAAACATTAGTAAGGGACTCATTAAGGGCAGATCAGGAAGCAAGTTTGTCACTTTTGTACTAGCCATAGTAAGCAAGAACCCACTTTAATACAAACTGTTAGGGCACAATTTGACAGTTTCTTTGCAAAAAAAAAATTATATTAGTGGTTTTATTATCTGTAGTAGATCCTTCCTCAGGAGGCAAAAAAAAACCCCACCCACAGACCAGGTGGGCATGGCAAATGCCTGTATCTCGTTGTTCTGATGCATACTTCCTATGGTGCAATCCATTCTCCTCTTTCGTATACTGTGAAACCTATTGTAGAGCACCATTACATGTCAAGCTGCTCACGGGTGTATAGTAGAGTTGAGTGAATATGTTTGGAAACAATCGCAGAATTTGCCATACCCTATTCGTGCCAAATTTATGTTTGACGATCGATTCCAAACATATTCAGTTATTTCTACTCCCATTGACTCCAATGACGTTCAGCGATTATTGCAAAAACAATATTTGATGATCTGAATCGAACTTTGAAAAATTTGCTCAACTTGAGTGTATAGCAGACATAAGCCTGCAATAGCCATGAGCAGTGTCACACGCAACTGAACCCCGCAATAGGTTGGATATTACATTAAACTAAAGAGCTGAGATTTGCTGGGCTTCTCCTTGAATGAGAACAGGCATTATTTTAGGCGGAGACATTTACAGTGATATTTCATGTAGGATTCCGCTGCCTCCAAGATGTAGTGCTAGTCACTTGTTCCATTGTCCCTCATGGGACCCTGACCCTCCCTAAAAAGGTGGTTAGCAATAATGGGTCATAAGGAGGGCATGTTTGGCTACTTTAAAAGGTACCGTCACATTTAGCGACGCTGCAGCGATCTAGACAATGATGCCGATCGCTGCAGCGTCGCTGTGTGGTCGCTGGAGAGCTGTCACACAGACAGCTCTCCAGCAACCAACGATGCCGAAGTCCCCGGGTAACCAGGGTAAACATCGGGTTACTAAGCGCAGGGCCGCGCTTAGTAACCCAATGTTTACCCTGGTTTCCAGTGTAAATGTAAAAAACAAAAAAAAAAAACCACTACATACTCACATTCCGGTGTCTGTCGGGTCCCCCGGCGTTCTGCTTCCCTGCACTGTAAGTGCCCGCTGTAAAGCAGAGCGGTGACGTCACCGCTGTGCCCTGCTTTACGGCCAGCCGGCGCTGACAGTGCAGGGAAGCAGAACGTCGGGGGACGCGTGCAGACACCGGAATGTAAGTATGTAGTGTTTGGGTTTTTTTTTTTTACATTTACACTGGTAACCAGGGTAAACATCGGGTTACTAAGCGCGGCCCTGCGCTTAGTAACCCGATGTTTACCCTGGTTACCAGTGAAGACATCGCTGAATCCGCGTCACACACGCCGACTCAGCGATGTCTGCGGGTGATCCAGCGACGAAATAAGGTGCTGGCCTTCTAGCTCCGACCAACGATGTCACAGCAGGATCCTGGTCGCTGCTGCGTGTCAAACACAACGATATCGCTATCCAGGACGCTGCAACGTCACGGATCGCTAGCGATATCGTTGTAAAGTTGTTCAGTGTGAAGGTACCTTGAGAAGCATCATTAATGCACAGTATGACAAAACGTTACTTTTTTTGTACCTGGAAGTGATCTCATTGCTTAGGTCTATTTTATGGAAGAAAAAAATTAAAATAAAGTTACAAAATACCAGAAGACACTATTCCTGCTACATCTTTTATTAATTTTGACAAAACTAACTGAATTTCTACTTTTCTGGTTAGTGTACTTTCATTTCTGGCTACATATAAGTGTGCCCCAGCACTTTTCTTACCCTTCAGTACCACCAGAAAAGCAGTGTACCTGTGAGTAAGTGGGGGTAACCCTGAGGTACAAAAAATTATACAAAACAGGAGTTTAGAAGCCAATAAGAAACACAAAGTAGATGTGCAAATGAGGGCTATGAACTGGATGCATTCTGCACCACAAAAAGAAGCCCCAGACTCAAGCGGTTTGTCGAAATGAAGCCAATGCTTTGAGCACATGGAGATAAAGAACAGATCACACGTACTTGAGACACAGATTGAACGTGGTGGTTCTGAAGCCACTCTTACAACACGAGACTAGAAAGGAAAACCTAGAAGACCAAGAGGAGCAGAGGGTTCTTCCAGTGCCCACGTCCTGCCTGCTGTCTATACAGCCTGTGACATTACCAACCCCCTCCTCTAATGGCAACATGGAGAACAGGAAGAGGGCCAGAAGCAAAGCCGCCCTACATCAGAGCGCTGCCGAATGTCAGCGACAGCACCTCTTCCTGAAACGCCCACAAGTGGGGGGAGAAGCACACGAACAGTTCTCACGCACAGACTGCCAGGAAATACCTGGCACACAGAACAGTACGTCACTGTAGGCACAGTGGGTGCAAGGGGGAACAGAATAACCCAGGAAGTTAACAGAAAGGGAGCAAAAATAAAACCACAGCTTACCAGGTTTACCAATACTGCATACAGAATTCCCCATCATAAAAAATATAGATATATACTCTGCTCCAACAAGGTTTAATAAAAAATAAAAATACCAATTTAAAGTCAAACTAAAAAAAACAAAAACTGCTGATCCAGGAGCAAGAAATAAAAAAAAAAAAAAAATTCAACATGAGGTAAATATGATAAAACGTAGAAAGCTTGGACACGGCACAAAATGATGCCTCCCTCCCTGCTGCTGTCCCCATCTCAGAGTCAGTTCACAGGTGAGGATGGGCGAGAGCCACAGCATGCAGAACGGATCCCACCCCAAAACCAGGCAGAGGAGGGACAGCGGCCCATAGCATAGTACAACGATGCTACATATGACAAAACGGCGATGATGCATTTTAGACAAGTCCCTGTTTCACCTCATCCCAGGTCATTCCAAGTATGAAGTCCAATAGGAGCAGGAACATCCTGAACAGCAGCATGTCTGAGGTTTAGTCAAGAGCCGGTGGATTCGGAGAAGCTTTTCCCCAAGCTCTGAGCGTCTGCATTCATGTATTATGGAACTGGTCTGAGGGAGGGGTAAACACCATTTCCAGGAACCAGAGTGTGTATTATTGCTTTCACACTCCACAATGCAAGGCTACAGTCCAAACCTGCAACGCCTATGACAGAAGCGTTTAAGGCAGACTTTATGTTATTCAAGCCAGAGGAAACGCAAGGTTTGACCATGTATTGTTTTCCTTTGATGACCACAACATCATTAATCCAGAGTTAGTCCTATATTTTCCATTTACAGCTGAAGCAGTCCTGTGGTGCAAAGCATGAAGGAACATGCCTCATGCCACCACAAATTCTGAGTTTAGTTCAGCCTTCACATCTGGTTTCCATAGCGAGTCCTCAAAGTCCATCTCAATGGCACCCTCTCCACTTGATGTACTGCTGGTCCGGCTAGACTTTCGTGTAGGAAGCCACTGATAAGGAGCTCTGGAGTCTCTGCGTGCCTTTCGACGCAATCTCTTTTGATGCATAAGCAACTGCAAGCGTTCTACTTTGCAGCGAGTTGCCCGATTTTCTGTTTGCCGCATACGATCCCCTGTTAAGAGTGACAAGTTAAAATATTGACTTAAAATGGAAAATGGCAATTTAGGTACTACAGCCCCCCCTACAGGTTTATATGCCTGCATATGCATAGGTTCAAGTCACAGTAATGCTAGTAACCAAATGTCTAATTCTACACATGTAGAAGAAACATTATTCAAGTCAGAGCGCAAAGGGGGGGGGGGATAAAATAAAAAGAAGCCTCTGAACATACAATGACTTGATACTCATGGCTTAAATCAGTCATCATGCCGCTGCAAGGTTCTCCCAATGGGGCATGCGGGGTCTTTTACTTACAGTTAAGAAGCCTGTGGATTATCAGATGCACAACAAGCATTGAATTTTTTATCATGAAGCTCCCACAGCTTCCTGCAGTATAATGGGAATTGCGCACCCCTCCCACACTCAGAAGTTCTTTGTTCTCCAACACAACACACAGAAAGCAGCCAGATGCATGCATACCCTCCCCCCTCTCACCCACACCCTCTGGAGGTCCCCCTTACAAGTCTCTCTGGATACCAACTAACAGGAGTCAGTGTGAGAATGTGTCCTCCAACAGAAGGAGTGTATCAGACCAAGAAAGGTCTCCTACCCCAGTAGCAAGCCACCCACCACTGAGTGTAGGAGCACACGTGCCATCCTGACAGGGCCCGGAGAACCAAATCTGGGCCTGGGACTTCTACGCAAGTGGCCAGTTTTCCTTTTAAACCCAAGATTATATTTTTGGGGGAAGATGTGATAATGTTCCAGTACACCTACTGACAGGGTGGGGGTGGAATTAAGGCCCTTATTTTGTAAGGGGCCTTTGTCTAGTTCCTCCCTGCTGCTAAGGGGACAGAGGTCAGGTAACCCTTTCAGTAGTCGGGACACAGACATTCACCATATTTCGCACCACTGCACAAAGGAAATGTGTAGTCCTAGCACACAGCCCCAGATTACTCACCAGTAGGCTTGCACTGACGAGCTTGGGGCTGGGATTGTGCCGTTGGTTGGCCGCTTTTCTGGGGGTCCCTGCTTTGTGTAGAGGTAGCCTTGGCGTTTCTGGTCTGGGATGCACACTGTGTGTGGCAACGGAGTGTTGTAAGAGAGGGTGGCATGCCCTGGTAATGGCGAGTAGCACTCAGCAAGTCATTGAGGATCTGTAAAATTGTCCCAATGTCTCGGCGAGGACGCCCTGTGCTATCCTGGCAGTGGGGGTGCAAAGTGCCTGCAAAATAGAAATAGACCAGTAAGATAAAGAACACACATCCAGCAGTCACACTCCTCAGAAATACCAGCTACATAGCCATGATTACAGGGGGTTTTCAGGGCATCATTTCTATCACAGTAGCAAAGCATTAAGGTTTGTTTTTTTGTTTGTTTTTTTAATACATACCCCCAACCTCACCCACTGAGCACCATTTAGCATATTGCAATAACAGTAAAGATACCAAAAAGCAAAATATAAACTGTTAGTATAAAGCAAGGATATCCATCTGGTCTCATTTAGATCAGTGACCAGGTGTTAAAGAGAATCACAAGATTTTCGCCACCCCAAGGACAGCATGACACAGGAGGTAGAGACCCCCGATTCTAGACATGTGTCACTTAATTTACTGGGTGCTGCAGTTTTGATTGATCTACAGACAAGCCTGTTTTCAATCAGTTCGCTGAATGCTGAGCTCTGCATAACCCACCACCACCACTGACTACACAGAGCTACCAATCAGTGGTGGGGGCATGGTTGGACTACATGGCACCAGGTCTACTAGTCCTCTGGTGATGGATTCCCCTTACAAATGTCTGTTTCAGTAGTGTCCTGCGACGCCTGAATTATATGGGCATATGCATTTCTTTACATGCAATGTATGTGTGTTACAGAAGTGCTAACCTTCAAATCTAACCTTTCTGGGACTTGGGCCATAAAAACCTATATGGTGGAGGGTGTTCAATGTGACCACCATATATCTGCTCTGTTACTTCCACTGATGGTGGTGTGGACATCTAAAGTCAAAACTAGAAATATACTTACCAGAGAATGTCCCTGAGAAGACCCCAGGAGCATGGTTGACAAAACTTTCTATGATGGCACCAGGTTTTCGGGGTCGTGCAGACTGGGAAGGTCCACCAGCTTCACTACTTCGAGTGGTGCTGCTACATGGTACCTGCTAAAAGAAAGGTGGATAAGAAGACCACATTAATAGTAGTGATGAGCGAGTGTACTTGTTGCTCGGGTGATCTACAAGTATTTCGGGATGCTTGGAGATATGGTTTTCATCACCTCAGCTGCATGATTTACAGCTGCTAGACAGGCTGAATACATGTGAGGAATGCCTGTTAGGGAAATCCCATAAGTATTCAGGCTGTCCAGCAGCCGCAAATCATGCAGCCCAGGCCATGAAAACTAAATCTGAGCACACCAAAATACTCAGATCACCTGAGCGTGCTCAGGAAGGCCTGAGCAACAATGCTCCTCGCTCATCACTAATTAATACCACTAAAGAGCTCATGTGTTCAAGAAAGGGTTAGATGAGAAAGCCCCTAAGCTTGTCAGAAGACCTCAAGGATGGTTTGGAAGTCTTCCTTTAGTCTTAACATTAAAAAGGTTAAAGCTGCCAGTGTACTCACCTCTGCACAGGGTGATACAGCCACACCCTCTCCATGTGAGCGGAAGACGCTGGTGGTGAGGGATGAAGAATGAGGTGCATCACAGCGAGTGGAAGAAGCCGGTGCTGACTCAGTAGGCTGAGAAGAACCCTGTGTACAACCTGCCAGTCGGGAGAGTACAGGTGTGGCGCTTGTATGCAGGGTGCGGAAGTGAGGGGCAGCATTGTGCTCAGTTCCTCTGGTGATTAGATGGCGATGCTGGAGGTGGGAGCCCCCCGCTTGTTGGGCAGCCAACTGAAGCTGTACAAACATCATATGATCCCCAACACGAAGAGCAAGAGTGAGTGGCGAGCGGCCAGATAAGAAGTCATTCACCTTCAGGATAAAAACAGACCAAATGGTTTTAGATTATAGCAAAAAAAAAAAACATGGATTCTAAGAAACTGACCTAGAGTGCGAGGAGACCTCATTTTCAGTATGGCCATTGAAATGGCAATGTAGACCAACAACTACATTAGTCGCTCAACCTAAGGCCAGCTTCACACAACTAGTATTCCAGGTCCTAGTATGGACCAGCCTCAGATCTGAACCTGATTGGCACATACGAGACTGTCCAGGTCAGCAGATCTGTGGTTGGTCCATACTCAGATGTCACATACCAGGTCCGTACACCTAACCCTCAGCAGGCCTTGGTAACAGGCCTCGCCAACTGACAGAATGGGACCAAACACCAGCCACACAGAAGCAGCACACCATCACGACTCAATCACACAAACAGTCATGATTTCAGCACCCCTCCCCCACGTCACGACTCCCCCCACCCCCGCATCACTGGACAAAGAGCAGAACATTAACCCTGCGAGAGCTGGAGACAATGCATAAACAGCCTGTGTGTATGGCAGGTACATCATGTACTGTTCATGTATATATGAATGCAGCGACTCTCCCGGTTTTATCAGGCCGCTCTCTGACTCACCCCCCTCCAGCCCACGCCTGCAGGAACAGCTAAAAATAGCAGAGTCCAGCACGCAGTGGGGAGAACAAGGCCAAGGGAGGGAGTAGGGGGAGAAGGTACAGAAATGGGAAGGCTTACAGGGCAAGGAGAAGAGCACAAAGGCCGCCGTGCAGCAGTGACACAGAACCGCACCGCCAGTGACGGTGCTGGTGTGTTGCAATAAGGAAATGCAATCGTTTCGAACAAAGAAGAGTCTGCAAAACATGCAGGCAAAAGGTCACCATGGAGTGAAGGAGACTTCTAGCACTACCACATAGCAGGGAGCTGTGACTTTAAGAGACTGAGTATGGGAACTGCACAAGGGAGGGAACACCAAGAGGAGTCACCACCCTCAGCACCATCTGATTAGTAACCGGCTTGTTTGTCAGTGGAATGGCATGATCTGCGTCACACAGAGCATGGTGACATCACAGCGACAGGGCTACCGCCCACCTGCCCCCTCCCCCACGCCAGTCCTTCAGGGTTACTCACCTGCGTCTCTGTGAGGCTCTCCAGGGCCTGCATCACGGACTGCTCCGGGCGAGACATCTGGGACTAGAAGGGAAAAGACACCAGGGTTATTACAGGGCAGGCGAGCCATGGCCTCTCCAGACATTATATCTGACTGGTAAACTCACCATAAGGCCAGACTCAACCGTTGGCAGGAGGGTCAGCCTGCTCCCGTCCGCAACTCCCAAATCTTGTAACTTCCCAGAACTCAGCCGCCTGAGGAGAGAAGAGAAAAGGATTACACCTCCGTCAGTACCCACCATCAGGGGCACCCAGCGAGACCTTGTGGCCAGAGCACCGGGGGTGAGGTCACCCTGCTAGAGGGGCAATTCCCAGAACCTAGCCGCCTGAGGAGAGACAAGGCTTACACCTCCGCACCACTGTCAGCACCCACCATCAGGGGCATCCAGAGAGACCTTGTGGCCAGAACATCAGGGGTCAGATAACCCTGCTAGGGGGGCAATTCCCAGCACTGAATGGAGAACACAGGCATCCCCAGGACAAAGACACAGTGGGCTGTCGGCAAAGTATCGGGGGTCAGATCACCAAATTCGGGGGGCAATTCCCAGGACTGAAAGGAGTCCACAGGCATCCCCAGGACAAAGGCACAGTGGGCAGAGTACTGGGGGTCAGATCACCCAGCTAGGGGGGGCAATTCCCAGCACTGGATGGAGCCCACAGTCATCCCCAGGACAAAGTCACAGTGGACAGAGTACCAGGGTCAGATCACCCTGCTAGAGGAGCAATTCCCAGCACTGAATGGAGTCCACAGGCATTCCCAGGACAAAAGGCACAGTGGACAGAGTACCAGGGGTCAGATCACCCTGCTAGGGGGGCAATTCCCAGCACTGGATGGAGCCCACAGGCATTCCCAGGACAAAGTCACAGTGGACAGAGTACCAGGGTCAGATCACCCTGCTAGAGGAGCAATTCCCAGCACTGAATGGAGTCCACAGGCATTCCCAGGACAAAGTCACAGTGGGCAGAGTACCAGGGGTCAGATCACCCTGCTAGGGGGGCAATTCCCAGCACTGGATGATGGAGCCCACAGGCATTCCCAGGACAAAAGGCACAGTGGACAGAGTACCAGGGGTCAGATCACCCTGCTAGGGGGGCAATTCCCAGCACTGGATGATGGAGCCCACAGGCATCCCCAGGACAAAGGCACGGTGGGCTGTGGGCAGACCCTGCGGGCACATGGGGCAGCTGTGGGCCGAGCAGGAAGGAGGCAGCAGCCACAAAGACCCTCCTCCCTGGGGTGCAGAACAAAGGACGGAAACTCCGGGGGACCCGCAACTCCCGGGGTGGCAGGACAAAGGCCGCGCTGCGGCCCCCACCCCTCCACGGTCGGCGCTGAAACTCACGTCTCGCGGTGCAGCAGGGTGAGCCGCTCCTTAGGCACCTTCAGTCGCTGGGAGATCCGACGCTTCAGCCCGTCCACCGTTTCTTCGACTGGCACAGAGAGCTCATAGCGAGTGCCGGTGGTGCTGTGAACGTTCAGGTTCATGAGCGGCTCTCCTCCCACGTTCGTGCAGCTCCGGACACTGGGCTGCTGCTCCATCCGGCGATCGTTCTCCAGCTCCGCTCTGATCTCCGGTGTAAAACTAGCACAGAAAGTTACACGAGCTCCCCCTCCTGAGCAGCCGCGCTAAATCCCGCCCTCAGACCAATCACTGCGCCTTTTCACCTCCCCCACGTGGCAATAACGGGAGCCCTCCCCCAGGCTTTCCAGCCAATCCCTAACACGAGTGCACAGTGCTGCTCGCGGCCCCGCCCCGTCTGACTATAGCCACGCCCTCCCCGGCCATTCATAATAAATCGGATATAAAACAAAGAGAATCAGGAGCAGGCGGATGTCGGGGAGGAACAAAAGTCCGCGTACCCCAGAGGCCGGGGGGCACGAGTGCCACCAATCACCGCCACCAGCTTCACTGCCCTCTAATGTGCCCCAGAGTCCCTGACAAAAGCCGTAATCCGCAGCATGCTGACTGTAGTGCTCTCCTCCTGGCTTGTAGAGTTCATGACTGACTACCCATAGATAGGTTTGTGGTGGGTATAGGCTGAGTGAAGCCGGGGTCTAACGTTAGCCCACCTGAAAGAACATTTTTCTGTATGACATCATGCACACAACAGCCCTGTGTCGTCCTCTGTCGTACAGCGCTAATGTGAAAGTTTCCGTACCGGTGTAAGATTGGACAGAGCATCGGTGTGACGGCGTAAGATTGCACAGAGCATTGGTGTGACGGTGTAAGATTGTACAGAGTACCGGTGTGACGGTGTAAGATTGTACAGAGTACCGGTGTGACGGCGTAAGATTGCACAGAGCATCGGTGTGACGGCGTAAGATTGTACAGAGTACCGGTGTGACGGTGTAAGATTGTACAGAGTACCGGTGTGACGGCGTAAGATTGCACAGAGCATTGGTGTGACGGCGTAAGATTGTACAGAGTACCGGTGTGACGGTGTAAGATTGTACAGAGTACCGGTGTGACGGTGTAAGATTGTACAGAGTACCGGTGTGACGGTGTAAGATTGTACAGAGTACCGGTGTGACGGCGTAAGATTGTACAGAGTACCGGTGATACGGCGTAAGATTGTACAGAGTACCGGTGTAAGATTGCACAGCACTGGTGTGACGGTGTAAGATTGTACAGAGTACCAGTGTGACGGCGTAAGATTGTACAGAGTACCAGTGTGACGGCGTAAGATTGTACAGAGTACCGGTGTGACGGTGTAAGATTGGACAGAGCATCGGTGTGACGGCGTAAGATTGCACAGCACTGGTGTGACGGTGTAAGATTGGACAGAGCATCAGTGTGACAGTGTAAGATAATAATAATAATAATAATTTTATTTATATAGCGCCAACATATTCCGCAGCGCTTTACAACTTATAGAGGGGACTTATACAGACAATAGACATTACAGCATAACAGAAATCACAGTTCAAAACAGATACCAGGAGGAATGAGGGCCCTGCTGCTCGCAAGCTTACAATCTATGAGATTGGACAGAGCATCGTTGTGACGGCGTAAGATTGGACAGAGCATCGGTGTGACAGTGTAAGATTGGACAGAGCATCGGGGTGACGGCGTAAGATTGCACAGAGTGTTGTGTATCCGCTTTTTGGGCTCCCCTGGTGGTTGCTGGTGGTACTGGTGACTTGTTTGCACTTTGCTGCTTCTGTTCACCTGCTTCCATCAGCGTTTGGGAGTTTCCTATTTAGCCTTGCTCTCCAGTCTTTTCCTTGCCGGTCATCATTGTAACCAGAGCCTTCGGTTGCATGTTCCTGCTACTAGTCTGCTGATCAGCTAAGTGGACTTTGTCCTTTTGTTTTGTACCTTTTGTCCAGTTTGCAGTTTTGTTATTCTCTGTAGCTGGAAGCTCTTGCGGGCTGAAATTGCCACTCCTGTGTCATGAGTTGACACAGGAGTCTTAAAGTAATTTCAGGATGGTTTTTGAAAGGGTTTTCAGTTGACCGTGAAGTCCTCTTTTGTATCCTTCTGCTATCTAGTAAGTGGACCTCTCTTTGCTAAATCTACTTTCATACTGTGTATGTCTTTTCCTCTTAATTCACCGTTATTACATGTGGGGGGCTGTTATCATCTTTTGGGGTATTTCCCTAGAGGTAAGCCAGGTCTGTTTCTTCCTCTACCAGGCGTAGTTAGTCCTCCGGCTGGCGCGTGGCATATAGGAAGCCGTAGGTATGCTCCCTGGCTACTGTTAGTTGTGTGGTAGATTTAGCTCACGGTCAACTCGAGTTTCCATCACCCGAGAGCTCGTTCGTTACTTATATGTTTCTTACGTTCCCTTGCCATTGGGAACCATGACAGTATGACCGGCCCGTGTTAAACTTATTGGCAGAAGAAAGGAGAGAAAAAAGAAGTCTGTAGATTTTATTTTTTTTTTTCCTATGTTTGCTCCATAGTTGGATCAGTTGTATTTCAGCTCTAATTACAGCCTTTGCCTTTCTCTCCTTCTAATCCTTGAATGGCTCTGAGCTCACCTGTTTAAAGATGGATCCTCAGAGTTTGGCTGCAGGTTTAAATAATCTTGCTACGAAGGTTCAAAATTTACAAGATTTTGTTATGCATACTCCTATTTCTGAACCTAAAATTCCTACACCAGAGGTGTTTTCCGGAGATAGATCTCGGTTTTTGAATTTCAAATATAATTGTAAATTATTCCTTTCTCTCAGACCTCACTCCTCAGGAGATCCTGTCCAGCAGGTTAAGATTGTAATCTCTTTGCTGCGAGGTGACCCTCAAAATTGGGCATTTTCATTGGCACCAGGGGATCCTGCGTTGCTCAATGTGGATGCGTTTTTCCTGGCTTTAGGGTTGCTTTATGAGGAACCTAATTTGGAGATTCAAGCTGAAAAAGCTTTGATAGCCCTATCTCAAGGGCAAGATGAAGCGGAGATATACTGCCAAAAATTTCGTAGGTGGTCTGTGCTTACTCAGTGGAATGAGTGCGCCTTAGCGGCAAATTTCAGAGAGGGCCTTTCTGATGCCGTTAAAGATGTTATGGTCGGGTTCCCTGCGCCTACAGGTCTGAATGAGTCCATGACAATGGCAATTCAGATTGATCGGCGTTTGCGGGAGCGCAAACCCGTGCACCATTTGGCGGTATCTTCTGAAGAGACGCCAGAGAAAATGCAATGTGACAGAGTTATGTCCAGAAGCGAGCGGCAGAATTATAGGCGTAAAAATGGGTTATGCTTCTATTGTGGTGATTCTGCTCATGTTATATCAGCATGCTCTAAGCGTACTAGGAAGGTTGACAAGTCCATTTCAATTGGCACTTTACAGTCCAAATTTATTTTGTCTGTAACCTTGATTTGTTCATTATCAGTTATTACCGTGGATGCCTATGTGGACTCTGGCGCCGCTCTGAGTCTTATGGACTGGTCCTTTGCCAGGCGCTGTGGGTTTGATTTAGAGCCTCTGGAAGTCCCTATACCTCTGAAGGGTATTGATTCTACACCTTTGGCTTGTAATAAACCACAGTTCTGGACGCAAGTGACTATGCGTATGACTCCAGACCATCAGGAGGTGATTCGCTTCCTTGTGTTGTACAATTTACATGATGTTTTGGTGCTTGGATTACCATGGTTACAGTCTCATAACCCAGTCCTTGACTGGAAGGCTATGTCTGTGTTAAGCTGGGGATGTCGGGGGGCTCATGGGGACACTCCTATGGTGTCCATTTCGTCATCTATTCCATCTGAGATTCCGGCATTTTTGTCTGATTATCGTGATATTTTTGAAGAGCCTAAGATTGGTTCACTCCCTCCTCACAGGGATTGTGATTGCGCCATAGATCTGATTCCTGGCAGTAAATTTCCAAAGGGTCGTTTGTTTAACCTATCTGTACCTGAACATGCTGCTATGCGCGAGTATATTAAGGAGTCCCTGGAAAAGGGACACATTCGTCCTTCTTCATCTCCTTTAGGAGCTGGTTTTTTCTTTGTCTCTAAAAAGGATGGCTCTCTGAGGCCTTGTATTGATTATCGTCTCCTGAATAAAATTACAGTCAAATATCAGTATCCTCTGCCACTGCTGACTGATTTGTTTGCTCGCATAAGGGGGGCTAAGTGGTTCTCTAAGATTGATCTTCGTGGGGCGTATAATTTGGTGCGAATTAAGAAGGGGGATGAGTGGAAGACCGCATTTAATACGCCTGAGGGCCATTTTGAGTATTTGGTAATGCCTTTCGGCCTTTCTAATGCACCTTCTGTCTTTCAGTCCTTAATGCATGATATTTTCCGTGAATATTTGGATAAATTTATGATTGTGTACTTGGATGATATTTTGATTTTTTCTGATGACTGGGAGTCTCATGTTCAGCAGGTCAGGAGGGTTTTTCAGGTTTTGCGGGAGAATTCTTTGTGTGTAAAGGGTTCAAAGTGTGTTTTTGGGGTTCAAAAAATTTCATTTTTGGGGTATATTTTTTCCCCTTCTTCTATTGAGATGGACCCTGTCAAGGTTCGGGCTATTTACCACTGGACGCAGCCTACTTCTCTGAAGAGTCTCCAGAAATTCTTGGGCTTTGCTAATTTTTATCGTCGATTTATAGCTGGTTTTTCTGGCGTTGCTAAACCTCTGACGGATTTGACTAAAAAGGGTGCTGATGTTGCCAATTGGTCCCCTGCTGCCGTGGAGGCCTTTCGGGAGCTTAAGCGCCGCTTTTTGTCTGCCCCTGTGTTGCGCCAGCCTGATGTTTCTCTTCCCTTTCAGGTTGAGGTCGATGCTTCCGAGATCGGAGCGGGGGCGGTTTTGTCGCAGAAAAGTTCCGACTGCTCAGTGATGAGACCTTGGGCATTCTTTTCGCGAAAATTTTCAGCCGCCGAGCGAAACTATGATGTTGGTAATCGGGAGCTTTTGGCCATGAAGTGGGCATTTGAGGAGTGGCGTCATTGGCTTGAGGGTGCCAGACATCAGGTGGTAGTTTTGACTGATCACAAGAATTTAATTTATTTGGAGTCTGCCAGGCGCCTGAATCCTAGACAGGCACGTTGGTCGTTGTTCTTTTCCCGGTTTAATTTTGTGGTCTCGTACTTACCGGGTTCTAGGAATGTGAAAGCAGATGCTCTTTCTAGGAGTTTTGAGCCTGACTCTCCTGGGAATTCTGAACCTGCTGGTGTCCTTAAGGATGGAGTGGTTTTGTCTGCTGTCTCTCCAGATTTGCGACGTGCTTTGCAAGAATTTCAGGCGGATAGACCTGATCGTTGTCCGTCTGGTAGACTGTTTGTTCCTGACGAGTGGACCACTAGAGTCATCTCGGAAGTTCATTCTTCTACTCTGGCAGGTCATCCGGGAATTTTTGGCACCAGAGATTTGGTGGCTAGATCCTTCTGGTGGCCTTCCCTGTCTCGAGATGTGCGTGTTTTTGTGCAGTCTTGCGATGTGTGTGCTCGGGCCAAGCCTTGTTGTTCTAGGGCTAGTGGGTTGTTGTTGCCCTTGCCTATTCCTAAGAGGCCTTGGACGCACATCTCTATGGACTTTATCTCGGATCTCCCTGTTTCTCAGAAGATGTCTGTCATCTGGGTGGTGTGTGACCGTTTTTCTAAAATGGTTCATTTGGTGCCATTGCCTAAGTTGCCTTCCTCATCTGAGTTGGTCCCTCTGTTTTTTCAAAATGTGGTTCGCTTGCATGGTATTCCGGAAAACATCGTTTCTGACAGGGGTACCCAGTTCGTGTCTAGATTTTGGCGGGCAGTCTGTGCCAGGTTGGGCATTGATTTGTCCTTTTCGTCTGCATTCCATCCTCAGACCAATGGCCAGACGGAGCGAACTAATCAAACTTTGGAGACTTATTTGAGGTGTTTTGTGTCTGCGGATCAGGATGATTGGGTTGCCTTTCTGCCGTTGGCGGAGTTTGCTCTTAATAATCGGGCTAGTTCTGCCACTTTGGTTTCTCCTTTCTTTTGCAATTCAGGGTTTCATCCGCGTTTTTCATCTGGTCAGGTTGAATCTTCGGATTGTCCTGGAGTGGATGCGGTGGTGGATCGGTTGCATTGGATTTGGGGACAAGTGGTGGATAATTTGGAATTGTCCCAGGAGAGGACTCAGCAGTTTGCTAACCGTCGTCGTTGTGTTGGTCCCCACCTTCGCGTTGGGGACTTGGTGTGGTTGTCTTCCCGTTTTGTCCCTATGAGGGTTTCTTCTCCCAAATTTAAGCCTCGGTTCATCGGTCCTTATAGGATTTTGGAGATTCTTAACCCTGTTTCCTTTCGTTTGGACCTCCCGGCATCTTTCGCTATCCATAATGTGTTCCATCGGTCGTTGTTGCGGAGATATGAGGTACCGGTGGTTCCTTCTACTGAACCTCCTGCTCCTGTGCTGGTGGAGGGTGAATTGGAGTACGTCGTAGAGAAGATCTTGGACTCCCGTATTTCCAGACGGAGACTTCAATATCTGGTTAAATGGAAAGGCTATGGTCAAGAAGATAATTCTTGGGTAACTGCCTCTGATGTTCATGCCTCGGATTTGGTTCGTGCCTTTCATAGGGCTCATCCAGATCGCCCTGGCGGTTCTTGTGAGGGTTCGGTGCCCCCTCCTTAAGGGGAGGGTACTGTTGTGTATCCGCTTTTTGGGCTCCCCTGGTGGTTGCTGGTGGTACTGGTGACTTGTTTGCACTTTGCTGCTTCTGTTCACCTGCTTCCATCAGTGTTTGGGAGTTTCCTATTTAGCCTTGCTCTCCAGTCTTTTCCTTGCCGGTCATCATTGTAACCAGAGCTTTCGGTTGCATGTTCCTGCTACTAGTCTGCTGATCAGCTAAGTGGACTTTGTCCTTTTGTTTTGTACCTTTTGTCCAGTTTGCAGTTTTGTTATTCTCTGTAGCTGGAAGCTCTTGCGGGCTGAAATTGCCACTCCTGTGTCATGAGTTGACACAGGAGTCTTAAAGTAATTTCAGGATGGTTTTTGAAAGGGTTTTCAGTTGACCGTGAAGTCCTCTTTTGTATCCTTCTGCTATCTAGTAAGTGGACCTCTCTTTGCTAAATCTACTTTCATACTGTGTATGTCTTTTCCTCTTAATTCACCGTTATTACATGTGGGGGGCTGTTATCATCTTTTGGGGTATTTCCCTAGAGGTAAGCCAGGTCTGTTTCTTCCTCTACCAGGCGTAGTTAGTCCTCCGGCTGGCGCGTGGCATATAGGAAGCCGTAGGTATGCTCCCTGGCTACTGTTAGTTGTGTGGTAGATTTAGCTCACGGTCAACTCGAGTTTCCATCACCCGAGAGCTCGTTCGTTACTTATATGTTTCTTACGTTCCCTTGCCATTGGGAACCATGACAACAGAGCATCAGTGTGACGGCGTAAGATTGCACAGCACTGGTGTGACGGCGTAAGATTGGACAGCATCGGTGTGACGGCGTAAGATTGGACAGAGCATCAGTGTGACAGTGTAAGATTGGACAGAGCATCGGGGTGACGGCGTAAGATTGCACAGCACTGGTGTGACGGTGTAAGATTGTACAGAGTACCAGTGTGACGGTGTAAGATTGTACAGAGTACCAGTGTGACGGCGTAAGATTGTACAGAGTATCGGTGTGACGGTGTAAGATTGCACAGCACCGGTGTGACGGCGTAAGATTGGACAGAGCATCGGTGTGACGGCGTAAGATTGCACAGCACTGGTGTGACGGTGTAAGATTGTACAGAGTACCGTTGTGACGGTGTAAGATTGGACAGAGCATCGGGGTGACAGTGTAAGATTGGACAGAGTACCGGTGTGACGGCGTAAGATTGCACAGCACTGGTGTGACGGTGTAAGATTGCACAGCACTGGTGTGACGGCGTAAGATTGGACAGAGCATCGGTGTGACGGCGTAAGATTGCACAGCACGGGTGTGACGGTGTAAGATTGTACAGAGTACCGGTGTGACGGTGTAAGATTGGACAGAGCATCGGTGTGACGGCGTAAGATTGGACAGAGCATCGGTGTGACGGCGTAAGATTGTACAGAGTACCGGTGTGACGGCGTAAGATTGTACAGAGTACCGGTGTGACGGCGTAAGATTGTACAGAGTACCGGTGTGACGGCGTAAGATTTCACAGCACCGGTGTGAAGGTGTAAGATTGCACAGCACTGGTGTGACGGTGTGATTGTACAGCACTGGTGTGACGGCGTAAGATTGGACAGAGCATCGGTGTGACGGCGTAAGATTGCACAGCACGGGTGTGACGGTGTAAGATTGTACAGAGTACCGGTGTGACGGTGTAAGATTGGACAGAGCATCGGTGTGACGGCGTAAGATTGGACAGAGCATCGGTGTGACGGCGTAAGATTGTACAGAGTACCGGTGTGACGGCGTAAGATTGTACAGAGTACCGGTGTGACGGCGTAAGATTGTACAGAGTACCGGTGTGACGGCGTAAGATTTCACAGCACCGGTGTGACGGCGTAAGATTGGACAGAGCATCGGTGTGACAGCGTAAGATTGCACAGCACTGGTGTGACGGTGTAAGATTGTACAGAGTACCGGTGTGACGGCGTAAGATTGCACAGTACCGGTGTGAAGGTGTAAGATTGCACAGCACTGGTGTGACGGTGTAAGATTGTACAGAGTACCGGTGTGACGGCGTAAGATTGCACAGTACCGGTGTGAAGGTGTAAGATTGTACGGAGTATGGGTGTGACAGCGTAAGATTGTGCAGGGTATCGGTGTGACGGCGTAAGATTGTACAGAGTATCAGTGTGACAGCAAAGAGACTGTACAGAGCACCGGTGTGATGGTGTAAGATTGCACAGAGCGTCGGTGTGACTGTGTAAGATTGTACAGAGCGTCGGTGTGACGGTGTAAGATTGCACAGGCCATCGGTGTGACGGTGTAAGATTGTACCAGTGTGTCGGCGTAATACCGGCACTCTGTACAATCTTACACACACAATGTACAGAAGCATGCTTGTATATTGTCTGGAACATGAAATAAGTGGTGTCATGTTGCAGGCACCAGATCACATGCCGCATCCAGGACTGGATCCCATTAGACCCCGGCAGCAGGATAATCCTCCCCTCCTCAGTAGGGACCAGCTATGTGTCAGGCCATTTTCTGACTTCTGGTCAGGAATCCCTGGGCGCACAGTCATCCTCTCCCCACTCACAATGTGTCCTCCGAGGTACTATACATAGCATCAGCTGCATTGGACGAGAGACTCTAGATTTTGAGTATATGTATAATGCCCTCCAGCTTCCATTTCTATTTTGAACTTGAGCCTATAACCTAACTGTCCCCCCAATAGATGACAGCTACAGTATCTCATCCTGGTTCCCATCCTGTGAGCAGGACAGAAGCCAGAGCTGTCACGCTGTAACCAGAGAATCCATAGTGACAATAACAGGAGAGAGGGGATAGTCAGAAACTTGGTTTACACAACCATCTAATGTTTGGGCTCCATTCATACTAGCCATTCTACTGAACACCACCATTTTCTAAAATATGGTCAGTTTGTGGGATTCCCTTGACCTCAAAGCTTCCCTATGGAAATTAGGTTGCAGGTGACCATTGGCAACTTGGCTGAAGTCCTTAGAGATATCGGTCACTACTCCTGTCTGTAGGAGCAATATGGTGAAACCCCCGAATACGAGTATATTATAGGGGAGAGGTTAGAACTGCAGTACTCGAGATCTGTAACTGTAATCTCATAATCTCACAGCCATAATCAGACAGCTAGAATATGGGCACACTTTAGTGACAAATACAACCAGGGCTGTGGACTCGGTAAGCCAAACCTCCGACTCCTCAATTTCTATGGCTCCGACTCTGACTCCATCAAAATGGGCTCTGACTCCACGACTCAAGACTCCACAGCCCAGCCAGGGCCTCCTCAATTTCCATGTGAACAACCCCACATACTATAATGCAGTGTTCCCCAACTCCGGTCCTCAAGAACCACCAACAGGTCATGTTTTCAGGATTTCCTTAGTATTGCACAGGTGATTGAATGCTTGCCTGTCCAGGTGATGCAATTATCACCTGGGCAATGCTAAGGAAATCCTGAAAACATGACCTGTTGGTGGTTCTTGAGGACAGGAGTTGGGGAACACTGCTATAATGGGTATGTACTAACCAAAGTAAATACGGCTACACCTGTATGTGAATTACTGAAGTGTGAATGAACCCCTAGTTTGATACCTAAAAACTAAGCAGGACATAGAAAGCATTTTCATATTCTGCATCCTGCACCCATGAGGTAGCATAGAGACGCTTAGGATCGTGGAGATAACCCCTACAGATACAGATGTAATATGCTGGGCTGGTGGATTTGTCTGTGTGCTCCTGTTTCCCATGTTGATCAACCTTAAAGGGGTTTTCCAGGTAAGATTTGACCATTCCCGGCTAGGTAATCAATTTAGGTCCAACTATTGGGATCCCCGCCATCACCAGATCAAGGGAACAATGTCCATTGTTTCCTCCAAGCTGAAACACTGTTGCCAAGACTAGGCTGGAGACGCACACAAGTCTATGGCACTGCATGTACACCAGGCCCTTCCCATGGGGGTTACCAAATAATGTGTCCCAGTGATGAGTCCATGGTGCTATACATGAACTGACATCAAGAGTGCAAGCATGTCTCCACGTGGCAATGCACAATGCTCAGGGGTCTCCTGCGGGGGCCGCAGCAGTGCTTGCAGATCAGGGGTAGTGCCTCCCATGAAATAATCCATTAATAAGGATCACACTTCCCTCTCTGTGCCCTCACTTCCCACATCTCACGAGCTGCTATTGTGAGCGACACACACATCCTGGCCTGACAAAGGACACAGTGTACAGTAGGGCGGAAGCTTCTCTTCCTTCCACAGGTCACTCTGACCTTGTGGAGTTTTCACTCCGTTATTCCCTTCGTGAGGCACAAAAGGAGGGTTTATTGCAATAAGAACTAGATGGAAATGAGAAATGTGGCCCAGGCAAACATCCCACTCCTCTCCCCAGCCCCAGTGCAATGCTTTCCTGATTTCACAAGGATCTTCATGGTGTGGTAATGAAGGTTTCACCAACTTTTACATCTAGCAACAGAAAATACTCCAATTAGGACACACTCTATTAATATTTAGAGTCATCCCTATGCAATGGTTTTCTCTTAGAAGTATCTAAGTCCTGGACTGAAATCTCTTAAGATCTCATGAGTATCAGATCGGAGGCGTTCTGACACCAGGCAGCCCCACCATCAGATGTTCTCTGCTCCAGAAGTTGCCGGATATAAGCAGCGTACAAGGAGGAGTACAGCAGTCCTTTATACTGTTTAGTGGCTGTTGCCGAATATTGCACCTTATCTCCTATTTACTTGAATATGTGCAGCACTCAGCGATTTGGGCGGTGATGGGTGTCTGACCCTCACTGATCTGGTATTGATAGCCTATCCTATGGAAAGGCCAACAATATGTAAAGGTGTATTTACACTACATGATTGATTATCTTTTAACGATAATTCTAAACAGGCTGCAGATCAAGTGACGAATGTGCAAAACCCTTGTTCATCAGGTGAAATGATATTTTGGTGTGCACAAAAGATCGTTTTTAGCAGCACATTGTCCTGTGTAAACAGGACTCCTGCTGCCGAGAGCAATAGCAACCTATGTGCACTGACCTAGCTCTTGCAGACAATTGAGTGCGCATCTGAAGTGTGGTCTTCCCGTCTGACAGGCTATTAAATAACCACCATTCAGTAAATATTAGTCATCGGTGGTCATGGAACACAGGAAAATTGCATTTTGTAAATGCATTCCAAGTCCTGGACAACCCATGTAATCTAACCCTATAGTGTTACCTAATTACATAGCCAATATGGCCACAATAGACGGAGGGAAGGAATGGTTTATGCCCTGCCACCAGCTCAGTGGTCTTTAAACAGATACCTGATTACTTTGAGACAGACCGCTATACGCACGCTGACTCACGACCCTGCTGAGGCCTCATGCAGACGTCCGTTTTATCACAGACTAATTCCATCAGTGCTTTGGCTCAGATTTCCATGAGTGGGTCAGAATTTTACCATTAGTGTTTAGTCATTGTCATGGACCCATACACTTGTATGGGTGATCTTGATCTGATACTTGGATCAAAAACCAACATGTCTCCATGATTTATTTTGCAGATACACAGTTCCCCAAAACACGATCATGTGAACATCTCCATAGACTATAATGATTATGTGTTCCATCTTTGAAAAACACAGAGAGAACATATAACATGAAAACCGGACATCTGAATGAGGCCTCAAAGTGTGTGGGTGCTTGGAAGCAGATCCCTAGTTATCAGACTGCCAGATAAGCAGCCTGCTTTAAGATAAAGACTTTTTGAGATCATAAAAATGTGGCCAAAAACAGGCATTTTGATACAAAGGAACCAAAATCAACTTATTGTACCTCTGCCACTCCCGTGCTATAATACCTGTCACTCCAGTGCCATTATGCCTCTGCCACCCCCATGCCATTATGCCCCCCACCCCCGTGTCATTATGCCTCTGCCACCCCCATGCCATTATGCCCCTGCCACCCCCATGCCATTATGCCCCTGCCACCCCCGTGCCATTATACCTCTGCCACTTCCGTGCTATAATACCTGTCACTCCCGTGCCTTTATGCCTCTGCAACTCCTGTGCTATACCTGTCACTCCAGTGCCATTATGCCTCTGCCACTCCCGTGCTATAATACCTCTGTCACGCACGTGCTATAATACCTCTGTCACTACAGTGCCATTATGCCTCTGCCACTCCCGTGCTATAATACCTCTGTCACGCACGTGCTATAATGTCTCTGTCACTACAGTGCCATTATGCCTCTGCCACTCCCGTGCTATAATACCTGTCACTCCCGTGCTATACCTGTCACTCGCGTGCTATAATACCCGTCACTACAGTGCCATTATGCCTCTGCCACTCCCGTGCTATAATACCTCTGTCACTCCCGTGCTAGAATACCTGTCACTACAGTGCCATTATGCCTCTGCCACTCCCATGCTATACCTCTGTAACTCCCATGCTATACCTCTGTAACTCCCATGCTATACCTCTGTCACTCACGTGCTATAATACCTCTGTCACTACAGTGCCATTATGCCTCTGCCACTCCCGTGCTAGAATACCTGTCACTCCAGTGCCATTATGCCTCTGCCACTCCCGTGCTATAATACCTCTCACTCACGTGCTATAATACCTCTGTCACTGCAGTGCCATTATGCCTCTGCCACTCCCGTGCTATAATACCTCTGCCACCCCCGTGCCAGTATACCTCTGTCACCCCCGTGCCATTATGCCTCTGCCACTCCCGTGCCATTATGATGATTTCAGCTCAGCGGAGCCTCAGGAGGTCCGGATTTACCACTATAATGCAGACTATAAATGTGCTCTCATTATGGCCGTGTGAGATTTCATATCATCCACTCTGACTTTTGGTACTCCCCTATCAATGTCTTTAGTATGGATTAGTAATTTGGGTCTCCAATACAAAATCTGAATCATTCCATGATCCCTAACCTGTTCTTACAGTAAATGGTTCCCTCGTGTATACTGAGAATGTCAGTTACTGCCTAGCTGCTTTCCTCCTCACTCATAGGTGATGACAAGAGTGATGTGTCCACTGGTTACACCCAGAATGGCTGACACTATATAGGCATTCCATGGAAATTACACTATACATTTATGAGTCACCCTCACTCCTGATTTTAGGATAACAGATGGATGCCGCCCAGCACCATTGGCTCTTTAGGTGTCGTTCGCATTTCAGCTTGTTTTTTTTACATCCGATCTACCCATCCATTGCATACCTCCAACTTACTCAATCCTGTATGCCATATTGGAGTTAATTTAAGATTTATAAAGTCTTGTACTTCTGCCAATATTTACAAATTGAACCAATCTGAACCTGACAGTGACAGCCAACAGGTCAGATAGGATCAATAAGGAAGACTAGCGACCTTCCCCAATTAGTAATGTGGAGTAACAACCAAAGTTTTCTGTAAGGCCACGTTCACACTATCAGTATTTGGGCAGTATTTTACCTCAGTATTAGGGCTCATACTCACAAGTGAGAAACTCGGATGAGTCTCGCATGTCAATTCCCGGCACTGCACCCGGCACTCAGGAGCGGAGCGTGCGGCTGCATGTATTGCTATGCATCCGCACGCTCCGATCCGAGTGCCAGGTATTGACGTGCGAGACTCATCTGAGTTTCTTGCATGTGAGTATGAGCCCTTAGTGATGAGCAAGTATACTCGTTACTCAGCCTTCCCCGAGCACGCTTGGGTGGTCTCCGAGTACTTTGGCATGCTCGGAGATTTAGTTTTCCTTGCCTCAGTTGAATGATTTGTGGCTGCTAGACAGGCTGAATACATGTGGGAATTCCACAACAAACAGGCAATCCCTGCATTTATTCAGGCTGTCTAGCAGCCGCAAATCATGCAGCTGCGGCAACGAAAACTAAATATCCGAGCACTCACAAATACTCGAAGATAACCCGAGCAACGGGTATACTCACTCATCACTACTCAGTATCGGTAAGCCAAAACCAGGAGAGGAACAATCAGAGGAAAAGTATATAAAGAATATAATATATAATATAACATAAAGAATAGAAACACATCACCTCTTCTGTATTTATCACCCACTCCTGGTTTTTGCTGAGAAATACTGAGGTAAAATACTGACCAATCAGAGGAAAAGTATAATAGAAACACATCACCTCTTCTGTATTTATCACCCACTCCTGGTTTTGGCTTACACATACTGAGGGAAAATACTAATCAAGTGAACATGGCATAAAACATTATAATCGGATGCAGAGACTTTTCAACATTACCTATAAAGGGCATAATATCATCCTTGCAAAATGCAACACGTTCTGTACCCTATAATTTCAGGGGACAATATAAGCTGGCTAATAGAACAAATGCTAAGGCAAATAAAAAGGAGAGCAATAGAGACCCCTGACAGGTTCCGCTTTCTGAAGCAAGCATACTGATATCATCCCATTAGCCCTGACTTTTGCAGAGGGTGATGCATACAATAGTTACATCCATGCCACCTTCTGAAGTCTAACATTTTGAGGAGACAATATCTGACGGCTAATAGAACAAAAGCTACGGAAAATGAAAAGGGTGCAATGGAGGCTCCCAACAGGTGACCCTTCCTAAAGCAAAAGCGGTTACACCTCCTGAGGTTCACTGTGATGGATTGCCCAGCACAAAACCAGTCTGATCTACACGTATGAGTAGATCTAGGTCATCGTTCCTCGTAGTTCTTCGGTTACATCCTGGGAGCAATGTGACCTCAACAGTAATTCCAGTAAGGAGGCCAGGAACTGGCTGTAGCGGTCACTTCCAGGATAGAACAAAACAGGATATTGGTGCTTTTTATGGCTGGATATTTATGAGGGAGTACTTTTTTTCCTGCCTTTTCTTAACTTTTGAACATTGGCTGCTGTTTTTCTTCTCTGATGAGGTGACTGGTATGCTAATCATCTATCAGACATGAAATGGTGTAGCATTCTATATTCTAACCGAGTACTGGGCCTTTTCCAGAAATGCCTAGGTCTCCCTTCCCCCTGCCTTTTCAAGGGTTTCCCTGAACGTCACACATGATATTTTCAGGAAGGTTGGAGTTACAATATCCTGAACAAGAGAGGGCTGACATTTAAACTAACAATTCACTTGTAGGGCCGCCACTCCATCTTGTCTTATACTTCATGTGATATTTGATAGGGTGAAAAAAAAGCCAGGAGTCATGCACTGGGGATAAACGTACGATATAGACCATTTTCCTGTAAAAAGCCTTCACCTAGAAATGCATTACAGACTTGTTCACACTGCTGCTCCACTATTCAGTTTCCAGATCCTTGGGCTACCTAAGTATGTGTGTATTGGGGAGATAGAAGAGATGCTTTCAGCTATCGAAAATGGCCCCTATACACATTAGACAGCCATCATCCTCCTGTCAGCTTTCTCTTGACTGTCTCATACACAGTGTTCTCTATGACAGCACCACTGCCTGACTACTCTCCAGTTAAAACAAAAGAATGGGCAGCTAAAATTCTGGGGAGAGTCAGGAGACCCCCATACACATTAGACTGCGGGTCTATTCCACCAATATTGGCGTGTTCAACCGACTTTAGCCTAATGTGTATGTGGGATCTTAAAGGAGTTCTTGGGTCACAGCATACTGATGCCCTATCCATAGGATAGGTCATCAATATTAGATGAGTGGGGTCTGACACCCCAACAAATCAGCCGTTTACTTTAGTGGGGGTGTCAGATTACCTCCCACTTCACCCTGATCTGATATTGATGACCTATCCTGTATATGCGACAACAATATGCTGTTACCTGACACCCCGTTTATAACACACTGGCACTTCCTCAATCTTGATCTTTAGAGATCATTTTAAAGTAGTCATCCCATTATTATTATTATTATAAACAGGCTTACAATGAAAATCAACACTTACATGTCTATAATACAGTAACTGAAGAGAATGTAAAGCGCCCACCACCTCTTCTCTGCACAGATTACAGAGCATGCTCAGATGGCAACTCTCAATCACGTACAAGAAATAAAAATAAATCTACAATTAAAAAAAATAAGCGCTTGAAAAAAATATTTATATGTATTTGATTTTATTAGTAACTTCCCTTTAAGGCATTAGACTCATGCACATTGCATTGTCTTTGAACAGGGACATAAGGAACTCCTATGGGTATGCACTATGAACCTCTAGGCCAGGGGCCCCAACGTGTGGATCATGAGTCCATGTTACTTGGTTTGTGGCAGTCTCTGCCATCTTGAGGCATTCGCAACAGGTCTAGCAAACCAGCTATGAAGAGCAGCTCTCCAGACCATGGCCTAAAATTCACCATCAGTATTTGGTGAGTATTTTACCTCAGAATGTGTAAGCCAAAACTAGGAGAGGAACAATCAGAGGAAAAGTATAATAGAAACATATGCACCACTTCTGTATTTATCACCCACTCCTGGTTTTGGCGGAGAAATACTGAGGTAAAATACTGACCGTATGACTGTGGCGTTAGGAGTAGTCCAGCACAGAGAAGCAAATCTGGATGTGTATGTACTGATCATGAGGGTGGACAGATAAATATGGTAAATTGGAAATAAAATGATGCTAAGTGCTTGAAGCTGGATGCAGAAATACGAGTGGGGGTAAGGTAGAACCCCCTGGAAGTAAGGATATTGCCTTGGTGTAATTTCTGTGGGAAAGCCTGGTCAGGGATAATGCCAGAATGGGGGTTCTGGGTGTCACTACTCAGAGACAGAATGGCTGGATATCACTACTTGAGGGGTCTGGCTCACAACCCTCACCCAGAGCTGAAGGTGACTCTCGGACTGAACGGTTGGTACTCCGTATAGATTTTACCAGCAATACGTATAGGTGACAACACTGCCATAATTCAGCATAGCGGTAATTCACACAATTATTCTTTTCTTGCAGATGCTGACAGATTCTAATATGCAGGTATAGTATAGACCTATATAATTCTATTGGCACAGTACTACATATATCTGTGACGCAGCCATGTGCATAGGCCCTCATGGTATGTGTCTTCCAGGCGGGTCCGCTCTAAAACAAAAAACTTAGGCACCTTCTGAAGTGGGTTCTGCATAAAATAAAACCTCACTGGGTTCACCCAAGTTTAAAAGGTGTTGAGTGCACAAACCCTAGGAGACTTTTTGATGCATCCATTATCTTGTCTACGATAGGCATGATATGCAGTTTCCACAAGCCACCGTATTACAGTGCTTTTATAGCATGGGTTCAAGACTTTTGCCCACACCATCATTTGTAGGTGCCAGGTTTATGATATAGTTGACACCTAAGTGTAAAGGCCAGGATCACAGATGCTGACCATATAACCCCTGAGATGCCAAGGTCAAAGCTAACAGTAGTATCTAGGTGGATAGACAAAGGGCGAATTCTCAGAAAATGGGTGTGCTATTCCTTTATTCAATAGTAAGAATAGGCACGAAAAGGGAATGGTTTTAATTTTCTACCTTCATATCCAATAAGAGTTATTACACCACAAAGTGAAGTATATCATTGTTTCGTCAGGCTGTAAAGTAGGGTATGGGTGGGATGTTTTCCTTGGATGAAAAAAATTCAAAAATCCATGTGTAATAGACTAGTATATGAAAGGATGGAATCACTGTGACGACATTACTCTACACTCACTTTTTTTGTTATACCAATGGGTTCCTTCTCCTATGGGCAATAGTAATTTCCACACTCTTTGGATCCCTAGACAGCCCAATGATTCCCATTCCATCCTTTCATATACTGTTACAGACCAGAAGGACATTTTACCCAGACCGTACTCCTAGCCTAGCGAAGAATACATAACCCAAATCATGCTATACTTCACTTTGTGGTGAAAGAACTTTTTTGGGGATATGAGGGTAGACAATTCAATTTATTTTTAAAAAAGCACTCATTTTTGTGCCTATTATTGGTGTGCTATTCCTTTATACAATGCTAATTTTCAGACGTAATAGTAATGTGGCCTGCTCCAGTGGAGTGAGGACCCAATTTCTTCTTCGCAAGGTAAATTGGAGGTTGATGAACCCACCTTTTGTCTAAAGGGAGCATTCAGTCATCCACTTTACACTTTATTCTGCAAAACTAGACCTTTCACAAAATAAACCTTAAAAAAACATGAAGGCTATGTGCACACGTCAGGATTTTCTGCAGAATTTTCCTGAACAAAACCGGATTTTTTCTGCAGGAAATCCGCATGCCTTTTTTTCAAATTATTTGTGCGTTTTTTGCACGTTTTTTTCCGGAGCTTCCCAATGCATTAAATAGCGGGAAAAACGTGAAAAATCCACAAAATTAATGAACATGCTGCGGTTTTTACCGCAATGCGTTTTTTTTGCGGAAAAAAACGCATCATGTGCACACAAATTGCAGAAAAATGATGGGATGCTTAGGTATGCGTTTTTTAAGCATTTTTCCCGCGGAAAACGGCAGAAAAAACACAAAAAATCCTGAACGTGTGCACATAGCCGGACACCACTAAAACAATTGCTAAATTACTTTTTTTCTCCTTTCATCTATAAAAAAAAAAGCAGCCTAAAATGGGGGCATTTATAAATACCACTCTTCTCGCACAAAACAGAGAATCCCAAAGCTCTATGTTAACAGAAGAATTAAGTCAAGACTTGAAATGTAGAGATTAAAAAACAAAACAATTGCAGTATCATGAAGTACCAAACTAGGTCACGTCTTTATACATAAACCGAGCAAACGGAAGGTTATTCAAGCCTATATAAGGATCTTTTTAGACTTTTTAAAAAAATTATTTAAGCACTAGATGGAGGCCGGATGCCATCGCATCGGGAGAGCGGTAATGTCACGATGGGGGCAGGCATGCAGCATTGTTGTTGCCTAATGGCATCCTGTGATCTAATGACTTTTGCATCAGGGGACTCATGTGCTTGACGCCTACGCTTATATGCATTGTTTTTGTCCCAGCGATGCTGTTGCTCTTCAAGAGTCTCATTTGCCCGTTATCTTTGACGTTGTGCCTTTGCTGCTTTCCTTTCATTGTCATTGGCGTACTTTTTAGGAGGAGCCATGTTGGCATTGATATTTACTTTTTAAAGGGGTTTTCCCACGAACAAGTTTATTTTAAAAATTGTCTGTGTCTGACTGTGTACAGAACATACCACAGCTCCTGGGCAGGAGAGGAAGCAAAAGACAATACTGACATTACAGCAGATCGCAGGATACATTTTGTGAGGTGAAATATTTTACCCCCCAAAATGAACCACTGTGATCCCCTGCTGTAATGTCAGCATTGTCTTTTGCTTCCTCCCCTGGAGATGTGGTATTGTCATGGTTTACCTAGCTTGTGTGTACAGGTAGGTTTAGGGTTAAGCTGGACGGCCTCACTTTGGGATTCTAGGAGGCTTCTTATAGCCTCAATGTGCATCCGTTCCTTGTCGCTTATACTCCGACCCTTGGCTGTGCCAGTGCTACATTTCGTCTGTCTGGTTCTGATTTGGCTGTGTCACTGTTACGAGTTTTGCCTGTCCCTTTTGTACTGCGCTGACCTCTCTGTGTATGACCCCTTGGCTACGTCCTGACTACCCTCTGCCTGCTTCTCTTGTACTGCGCTGCCCTGTGTGATCCCTTGGCTACGTTCTGACTATCCGTTCTGTCTTTGCCCCTTTATAACTTTGTCCCGTAGTTATCCTTCTAGTTTTCCTTCACCTGCTAGTTCTCCTGAGTTAGGCCATGCCCCCAGAAGTCACATGCTTCAAGTCCTGTTTGTCTGAAGCACACATCTTCATCGCTGCTGCCCTGCTCCACAGGTATCTTTGGGCAGTTTTACGCAGAACATGCGCACTGGCTGTTAGCAAGTGCAGTGCGGTGTTCCTGACAGGTATGCTCCGTACACGGTCAGACACACTCACCCCTGTGTCTGACCGTGTACAGAACATACCACAGCTCCTGGGCAGGGGAGGAAGCAAAAGACAATACTGACATTACAGCAGGAGATCGCAGAGGATAAATTTCAGGAGGTAAAATATGTTTTAAAAATAGTAAGAGAAATATTTTACCTCACAAAATTAATCCACTGTGATCCCCTGCTGTAATGTCAGTATTGTATTTTGCTTCCTCCCCAGCCCAGGAGATGTGGTATGCTCCATACATGATGAGACAATTGTTAAAATGAACTTTCACTCGTGGGAAAACCCCTTTAATGTGACCGGCTTCCTCTGCCTGTAGACACGTTGTGCATCTGCCGCCAGAATCAGCCAAACGAGTCACTGCACCTGCACATAATTCACGCAGGCACAGTAAATCAGACCACAGCCATCTTTGCGCAGATAGCGGCGGTCACATTAAAACTGTGCATGCGCTCCTCCTATACAAAGATGGCAGCAGTGAATCATTCGGCTGATCCCGGCGGCGGCGTGACCGTGATCCGCTGGTCATACCGCGCAAGAGGCTGCGTGAATGATGCGTACGGCGTATAGAGAGTGTGTGTGTTGCCAGCAGCAGTTTCCATATTGAGACACCCATCACTTGGGTGTCCCAATATGGTGGTCGGTGACCTTCCTCCGCTTGAAATTCTGGGATACGATGATATCTGGACAGAACAGGAAATTAAAACATTACAAGGCAGTTATTTAGATATGTAACATATTCATAGACCCCAATGTATCTGCATCTACAAAGGGTCATCTTTTGCTATATATTGGGCTTATATCCACTGACATACATATATGTGTGTATATATATATATATATATATATATATATATTTTTTTTTTTTTTCACTTTATTATGTTGGAGAAAAATTAAATTAAATAAGACATCTCCAGAGAGAATGTAGAAAAGCTGCGGAGACACCATCACGTGTTTCTCAACGCAAGCAATGAATAGCCAGGTCTTTCACCGGGAAGGAACAACCACGGGAAGGGCAGCATCCAATAAAGGAAAGCCACCTATGCCAAAACATGGTATCCATCCACAGACAGCTGTTTCGGGGTATTTGCCCCTCATCAGTGTGGAGTAGGAAACACTCCTTTATTGGATGCTGCCCTTCCCGTGGTTGTTCCTTCCCGGTGAAAGACCTGGCTATTCATTGCTTGCGTTGAGAAACACGTGATGGTGTCTCCGCAGCTTTTATACATGCATTTGCATATTTCCCATAAGGGATGGGGGAAGTGTTCTGGATCACTGCGTTGAGAAACACGTGATGGTGGCTCCGCGGTGTTGGATGTTTTGATCTCCCCGAGGTCATTCATCCTTATGTTCATCTCCAGAGAGAAGACATATCACCCTCATATTGAACTAATAACTGATGAAGACAAAAAATTATAACTGGAAGAGAGAATGGAGACTTCAACATCCATCAAAGTAGGAGCTCCCTGCAGTGACCAGTTAAATACTGCAGGGAGATTTGCTGGAAAGACGACACACAGGCAGAGCTTTGTTTAATCAGAGGTGGGTAAA